>NC_138305.1:42185000-42480000 GCF_965601325.2 Salmo salar | reverse complement strand
ACACCATCCCCACCGTCAAACATGGAGGTGGAAACATTATGCTTTGGGGGTGTTTTTCTGCTAAGGGGACAGGACAACTTCACCGCATCAAAGGGACGATGGACGGGGCCATGTACCGTCAAATCTTGGGTGAGAACCTCCTTCCCTCAGCCAGGGCATTGAAAATGGGTCGTGGATGGGTATTCCAGCATGACAATGACTCAAAACACACGGCCAAGGCAACAAAGGAGTGGCTCAAGAAGAAGCACATTAAGGTCCTGGAGTGGCCTAGCCAGTCTCCAGACCTTAATCCCATAGAGAATCTGTGGAGGGAGCTGAAGGTACGAGTTGCCAAACGTCAGCCTCGAAACCTTAATGACTTGGAGAAGATCTGCAAAGAGGAGTGGGACAAAATCCCTCCTGAGATGTGTGCAAACCTTTTGGCCAACTACAAGAAACGTCTGACCTCTGTGATTGCCAACAAGGGTTTTGCCACCAAGTACTAAGTCATGTTTTGCAGAGGGGTCAAATACTTATTTCCCTCATTAAATGCAAATAATTGTATAACATTTTTGCCATGCGTTTTTCTGGATCTTTTTGTTGTTATTCTGTCTCTCACTGTTCAAATAAACCTACCATTAAAATTATAGACTGATCATTTCTTTGTCAGTGGGCAAACGTACAAAATCAGCAGGGGATCAAATACTTTTTCCCCTCACTGTATAACACACTGGTGTTAGAATCTTAATATCACAAACAGAAATTGAGTTTCCCCCGAACCCCTCCTCCTCCCGACAGGACGGCCTGCTCGCTCCTTCTTCCAACAGTTGAAAGTGCAGTGCCCAGCTGGTAACAGTCTCAAAACCGAACTAATTTCACACATATAACAGATTTGAAAAAAATAAGTATGATGGGGAAGAAAGGGGGAGAATGGGTGAGTTGATGAGCAAGGAGAAGCAAACAATGCAGAATTATGTCATCACCAATTGTGAATGAAGATCTGGGCAGGCTATTGTATTGATCCATTCTAATTCTAATCTTAAAATGGTATGTACCCTATATCAGTCCACTGAATCAAAGCAGTCTTCAGTCCACTCTGACCTACTTGGAGTAGTCTACAGTCGAGGCCAAAAGTTTTGAGAATGACACAAATATACATTTTCACAAAGTCTGCTGCCTCAGTGTCTTTAGATATTTTTGTCAGATGTTACTATGGAATACTGAAGTATAATTACAAGCATTTAATACGTGTCAAAGGCTTTTATTGACAATTACATCAATTTGATGCAAAGAGTCAATATTTGCAGTGTTGACCCTTCTTTTTCAAGACCTCCGCCCTTGCATGCTGTCAATTAACTTCTGGGTCACATCCTGACTGATTGCAGCCCATTCTTGCATAATCAATGCTTGGAGTTTGTCAGAATTTGTGGGTTTTTGTTTGTCCACCCACCTCTTGAGGATTGACCACAAGTTCTTAATGGGATTAAGGTCTGCGGAGTTTCCTGGCCATGGACCCAAAATATCGATGTTTTGTTCCCCGAGCCACTTAGTTATCACTTTTGCCTTATGGCAAGGTGCTCCATCATGCTGGAAAAGGCATTGTTCGTCACCAAACTGTTCCTGGATGGTTGGGAGAAGTTGCTCTCGGAGGATGTGTTGGTACCATTCTTTATTCATGGCTGTGTTCTTAGGCAAAATTGTGAGTGAGCCCACTCCCTTGGCTGAGAAGCAACCCCACACATGAATGGTCTCAGGATGCTTTACTGTTGGCATGACAGAGGACTGATGGTAGCGCTCACCTTGTCTTCGCTGGACAAGCTTTTTTCCAGATGCCCCAAACAATCGGAAAGGGGATTCAGAGAAAATGACTTTACCCCAGTCCTCAGCAGTCCAATCCCTGTACCTTTTGCAGAATATCAGTCTGTCCCTGATGTTTTTCCTGGAGAGAAGTGGCTACTTTGCTGCCCTTCTTGACACCAGGCCATCCTCCAAAAGTCTTCACCTCACTGTGCGTGCAGATGCACTCACACCTGCCTGCTGCCATTCCTGAGCAAGCTGTGTACTGGTGGTGCCCCGATCCCGCAGCTGAATCAACTTTAGGAGACGGTCCTGGCGCTTGCTGGACTTTCTTGGGCGCCCTGAAGCCTTCTTCACAACAACCGCTCTCCTTGAAGTTCTGATAAATGGTTGATTTAGGTGCAATCTTACTGGCAGAAATATCCTTGCCTGTGAAGACCTTTTTGTGCAAAGCAATGATGACGGCACGTGTTTCCTTGCAGGTAACCATGGTTGACAGAGGAAGAACAATGATTCCAATCACCACCCTCCTTTTGAAGCTTCCAGTCTGTTATTCGAACTCAATCAGCATGACAGAGTGATCTCCAGCCCTGTCCTCATAAACACTCACACCTGTGTTAACAAGAGAATCACTGACATGATGTCAGCTGGTCCTTTTGTGGCAGGACTGAAATGCAGTGGAAATGTTTTTGGGGGATTCAGTTCATTTGCATGGCAAAGAGGGACTTTGCAATTAATTGCAATTCATCTGATCACTCTTCATAACATTCTGGAGTATACGCAAGTTGCCATCATACAAACTTAATATTTGTGTCCTTCTCAAAACTTTTGGCCACGATAGTACACAGTGCGTAACTTTATGAATCCCGTGTAGCTCAGTTGGTACAGCATGGTGCTTGCAACAACAGGGTTGTAGGACCAAAATGTATGCTGAACAACTTTCAATATCTTGGAAAATATCCACATTGGGCAGCAGGTGAGCGAATGTGGTGATGAGGCTTGTGGAACCAAATACAATTTCTTCACTTCACTGTCAAGTTGTTTGTAAAGAAAACAAGTCTGGCTGGCACCATGAACAAAGTGAAATGGGAGCTCCCTCCCTCTGCACAAAATAACGCACCTGCACAGCTGTTTACTCCATAACGCTGCTGAAGAATGACAAGACAACGGGAGCCCAAATAAAGAGAAAACCAGAGACTATTACGCACTACAACCAAAAAAGGTATGTCAAAGAAAATTGTGTCAACTGTTAGGACAAGGAATAGCAGCTAAATTAATTCCAAATGATGCCATTGCGTGAAGATGTGCACGAGCTGACAATAATTGATTTTTTTTTTTTTTTTACAGATGTCATATTGACACTTATATTCATTATAATGCCATTATTGCTTTAGTGCTGAGTTTCACAATTTATCAAGGCCACTTGTAATGGTGTTTAGGCTGTGTACAATCTGCTACCATGTTCTAACACATATGTACTACCATGTTCTAACACATAGGTTTTAACAAAGGCCTACACAAACTAATGAAAATGCTATTGTGTTATATATAACAAAATATATATAAAAGAAATATGATCTATATGATACACATATATAGATCATATTTTTTTAATATATATTTTTTTATATATAACAAAATATATATTGGGGGTGTCTTGCTAATTACCTATAATTTCCACCTGTTGTCTATTCCATTTGCACAACAGCATGTGAAATTTATTGTCAATCAGTGTTGCTTCCTAAGTGGACAGTTTGATTTCACAGAAGTGTGATTGACTTGGAGTTACATTGTGTTGTTTAAGTGTTCCCTTTATTTTTTTGAGCAGTGTATATATATTCCAATGTTACCCAAGGCCTTCATAAACACAACCAAATCCTGATAGCATATGTATATATATATTATATATAGATCATATTTTTTTTATATATATATTTTTTGTATATATATATATATATACTGCTCAAAAAAATAAAGGGAACACTAAAATAACACATCCTAGATCTGAATGAATGAAATAATCTTATTAAATACTTTTTTCTTTACATAGTTGAATGTGCTGACAACAAAATCACACAAAAATAATCAATGGAAATCCAATTTATCAACCCATGGAGGTCTGGATTTGGAGTCACACTCAAAATTAAAGTGGAAAACCACACTACAGGCTGATCCAACTTTGATGTAATGTCCTTAAAACAAGTCAAAATGAGGCTCAGTAGTGTGTGTGGCCTCCACGTGCCTGTATGACCTCCCTACAACGCCTGGGCATGCTCCTGATGAGGTGGCGGATGGTCTCCTGAGGGATCTCCTCCCAGACCTGGACTAAAGCATCCGCCAACTCCTGGACAGTCTGTGGTGCAACGTGGCGTTGGTGGATGGAGCGAGACATGTCCCAGATGTGCTCAATTGGATTCAGATCTGGAGAACGGGCGGGCCAGTCCATAGCATCAATGCCTTCCTCTTGCAGGAACTGCTGACACACTCCAGCCACATGAGCTCTAGCATTGTCTTGCATTAGGAGGAACCCAGGGCCAACCGCACCAGCATGTGGTCTCACAAGGGGTCTGAGGATCTCATCTCGGTACCTAATGGCAGTCAGGCTACCTCTGGCGAGCACATGGAGGGCTGTGCGGCCCCCCAAAGAAATGCCACCCCACACCATGACTGACCCACCGCCAAACCGGTCATGCTGGAGGATGTTGCAGGCAGCAGAACGTTCTCCACGGCGTCTCCAGACTCTGTCACGTCTGTCACGTGCTCAGTGTGAACCTGCTTTCATCTGTGAAGAGCACAGGGCGCCAGTGGCGAATTTGCCAATCTTGGTGTTCTCTGGCAAATGCCAAATGTCCTGCACAGTGTTGGGCTGTAAGCACAACCCCCTCCTGTGGACGTCGGGCCCTCATACCACCCTCATGAAGTCTGTTTCTGACCGTTTGAGCAGACACATGCACATTTGTGGCCTGCTGGAGGTCATTTTGCAGGGCTCTGGCAGTGCTCCTCCTGCTCCTCCTTGCACAAAGGCGGAGGTAGCGGTCCTGCTACTGGGTTGTTGCCCTCCTACGGCCTCCTCCACGTCTCCTGATGTACTGGCCTGTCTCCTGGTAGCGCCTCCATGCTCTGGACACTACGCTGACAGACACAGCAAACCTTCTTGCCACAGCTCGCATTGATGTGCCATCCTGGATGAGCTGCACTACCTGAGCCACTTGTGTGGGTTGTAGACTCCGTCTCATGCTACCACTAGAGTGAAAGCACCGCCAGCATTCAAAAGTGACCAAAACATCAGCCAGGAAGCATAGGAACTGAGAAGTGGTCTGTGGTCCCCACCTGCAGAACCACTCCTTTATTGGGGGTGTCTTGCTAATTGCCTATAATTTCCACCTGTTGTCTATTCCATTTGCACAACAGCATGTTAAATTTATTGTCAATCAGTGTTGCTTCCTAAGTGGACAGTTTGATTTCACAGAAGTGTGATTGACTTGGAGTTACATTGTGTTGTTTAAGTGTTCCCTTTATTTTTTTGAGCAGTGTATATATATTCCAATGTTACCCAAGGCCTTCATAAACACAACCAAATCCTGATAGCATATATGAAATGTATTAATTCCACAGTTAGAATGCTGCAGTCAGAATGACTGCTCATTAGCTTGAAGGGGGCCCTTCGAGGCCCAGCGGTTCTAGTGTTAAGGACGGGAGCGTGGCTGTGCATAGTAATTACCCCCTCACCCACATGCTGTGCCAAAACTATTTGTTTTTCATTACACAGCTGATTAAATAATGTTACACAAATTCTGGAAAAATCACACAAATACTGTATCAGAGAGGAAAGGAAACGGAGAGAAAGCGTCTGTTCTTGGGTCAGAAAACTTAATTGGTGTTTATGATTGAGACTTAATCAGATTGCCACAGCCTGAGATGGAGTTGATACGCATGTTAATGATGGTGAGTCGTGTGTGTTTGTGTGTTTGAGAGTGTTTGTGGTAACTGGGCATGTGCTTTTTTAGTGTGACATCTGTGTCTGTGAGTGTGTTTGTGGTTAGCATGTTGGAATACCTCAAGCATGTGTGTTTATTTGTCAAGAGTGTATGTGCTCCGAGGAGGATCAGACGACAATAGTGTCAGCAGTGCACCTGGTGCAGCAGCCGGCCAGGAGGTTGAGGGAGCTGGATGCAGGTAGACCTGCCATCTCTCCATAATGCTCCATTACAATACAGTGGGGCTCTTGCCTGTATTGTGGCACAGCACTGCCATGTCCTCGCTCTCCAGACTCGAAGAGCTGCATTAAACCTGAACAATCATGTGGACTGCTCTGTGCTCTCTCACGAAGTCCCTGAAATGGAGCCTCCCTCCCTTTCGCTCTCTCCCTCTCTATATCTCCTTCTCAGAGTCTTTCTCCCTCCCTCTATATCGCTGTATCTCTCTGTCTGTTTCCCTCCCTCACTCTGCAGGTCTCCCTCCCTCTCTGACTGTCTCCCTCCTTCCCCTCACGGAAGACACCTGGACATATCACCATCCACCCATCGGTGGTCTGTGTCAAATCCCTTCTTAAGCCCTCTGATGAGAGCTAAATCCCCAGGAAGAATAACAAGAGGGAGCCTAAAACAAGCACAGGGCTAAACCTAAAGGGACAGGGCTGAGGGAGGGGGAGGAGTGGGGTTGAAATGGCACATTTAAAGTACAGTGTAGTACAGGGAGGGACCCCTACTGGATGTCCTCTCTCCCCCTCTACCTCACCTTACTGCTCACTCTCCAAGTTGAAACTTGAATCAACTTGAAACTATCCCTCTTCCTCTCCTTCCTCTCTCTGTTTAATACAGAATGCTAATGATTGCCTAAGGTCTGAAGTGTGTGGGCACTGGGTAGGCTACAGTCCAAGTTCGGTGGTATTTAGCCGTTCCTCTTAAGGGAAAGAAAGAGAGACGCAGGCTGGCCCTGAAATCTGCAGCTCTGAGGACATAATGCAGTGGCTGACAGAACCTTGAGAGAACACAAACATCTTGCTGGACAATGAACTAACCGTGGCACTGTGATAAAGTCCACTTCACTCCAGTCAGGTGCCAATGTTTTTATGTCTGGGTAGCATCCACACAGAATGGATACTGAAGCTTTGGCTCACTGCTTCCTGTTGTTAGCTCTTAGTTCCAAACTGGATCTCTCCTCCATATCTCTTCCTCTTCCTACCTCCGGGCGAAAGGGAAGCTATAGATCCACAGTTAAGGGCTTAATTAAGGGTTCATTCTTTAAATCACGCCAGCCTTCCGTGTCCAGGGGTGCTAAGGAGGCTGGGTGGGGTATTTGGGGATACTTGTGGGAGACTACCTCCAGCAGCTGTAACGCTATTGGCCTTTTTGTATACTTCAGAAAATAACAGGTGTCTGTAATCATCTCTGGCCCTCTGTGTGGCCTTATCTCATGTAAAATATCAAATAAGATTTAAAAATAAAAAATGACATTGCTGTAAAACATTATCCTAAATATAAACCATCAACTTAGTGAATACCATTGGTGTTTAATATGAGGGTTTCAGCATGAAATATCCTTTATATATATATTTTTACACACTTTCATTTATTTTACTATGTCAATATGTCTTTGTTGTAAATGTTTATTTGCCAAACTGGTATCAGTTGTGAAAAGTCAATAGTTGGAAGAGTTGCAGAGTTAATTGAAAATAATGCCATTGTTGATTCATGTTTTTTTCATCAATTAGGCTATTTTCTCTTGAACAATATGGTCTATCTACTAGAAACTCAGACAACATGACACAGATATAAAAAATGTATACTATTTATATGAATCATTTTTTTAAAGTTATTCAATTATAAATTACGAAAGTTAACATAGATTGCCATTGACGACCTCTTAATTACCAAAATTACAGAAGATTCTGGTAATTCTCAACCCTTCCCTTTGGCCCAGTGGCACCAACTATCAACTTCAGGCTAACCTGGTTTCTTCAGGCCAGAGCTAAAAACGGCTGATGTAATTCATATTTGAATTACAGCAGATGAAGCGGTGCCCCTGTGTCACCGTGTGGAAAACCTCAAGGGCTTTTCTAATTGAGCCACTTGGAATCTAGGCTTATTAATCAAACTACTTTCCCCAGATTCCCGGGATTGATTGCACAGCCTGAGAGTGAACCGCAATGAGGAAATCTGCTAAAGCTGGCGTATTTCATGCCAATATGAAGGGGGGAAAAACGAGAGTTAGCTTTAACTTTGTGTGATGCTGGCGTATTTCATGCCAATACGGAGTAGAAAAAAAAGAGTTAGCTTTAACTTTGTGTGTGATGACATCCACTTTAAAGTCAATTAGATTGGAGAGTAATTTCCTGCTTGACATTTTATCAAGGGGAAAAAGGGAATTCAAAAAGACATACATCAAATGGAGCCATTATTCTCTGAGGAGGGAGACTAATGTTTAATTATGAGCGCTAATACATCAGGCCTGGAGTCTGGCCTTCCTGGACCTGCTCTCTGTCCCCAGAACAAACGCTCCATAGAAAAACGGTTCAGTGTGGCTAACGACATTGCGTCTACACCGAGGTACCAATATAGAACCTGTCTTATTGAATCACCACCTACTGAGGAGAGCAAATCTACACCAAGGCATTGTGAACTGTTGACAGTAAATTACATTCACGGGAGGCAGACACTTGAGTTTAACCGGTTCAACAGAAATCAACGTCCCCTCGCATTTGTTAGAATTCAAGAAGCCTTCAATACGTGAAACCTATTCATAACTTTTTTCCCCTCCACTTGCAATTACTGTGGGGGGGGGGGGGGGGGTGGTAACTTATCTTCTTCGCCTGTCCAACACATGTCATTTGGTGAAATAAATAAACAATTTTCCAAGCATAAGCATGGATGCTGCTGACAGCACTGTTGTTATGGCGTCAGTGAATGTTTTTTGTTGCTCTCTATTATTCTTTTGTCCTCTTTCTAAGAGTGTCATTTTTTGTTGGGTTGTTGCTAGCGTTAGTAAGTACCAGGGGCAAAGCCCTTCATTGTTGGGTGCTATTACCACGCCCTCCGCTGCTCTCTGCCCAGGACCTGGAAAGACTTGATGGGGTAAATGGGACTAGTGATGAGCCAGTTTTCTTTTGAAATAGGATATGGTACAAAGAGTACTTCTGTTTAAAACAACAACATTTTTCTTGGACATGTAAAATCAGCTTCTATTCATTTAAAATGATCACCAGATCAGATCGCTATGCTCCTGGAGCGTATTTAAGCAATAAGGTCCGCGGGGGTGTGGTATACGGCCAATATACAACGGCTAAGGGCTGTTCTTAGCCACGACCCAGTTTATAATTAACAATTACCTAGGCTCCAAAGACCAGTGGTGGAAAAACTACCCAATTGTCATACTTGAGTAAAAGTAAAGATACCTTAATAGAAAATGACTCAAGTAAAAGTCAGTCACCCAGTAAAATACTAGTTAAGTAGAAGTCAAAAAGTATTTGGTTTTAAATATACTTAAGTATCAAAAGTAAATGGAATTGCAAAAATATACTTAAGTAACAAATGTAAAAGTATAAATAATCTCAAATTCCTTATATTAGGCAAACCAGACGGCATGATTTTCTTATTTTAATTTACGGATAGCCAGGGGCACACTCCAACACTCAGACACATGAAGCACGTGTGTTTAGTGAGTCCGCCAGATCAGAGGCAGTAGGGATGACCAGGGATGTTCTATTTGATAAGTGTGTGAACTCAACCATTTTCCTGTCCTGTTCAGCATTCAAAATGTAACGAGTCATTTTGGGTGTCAGGGAACATGTATGGGAGTAAAAGGTACATCATTTTCTTTAGGAATGTAGTGGCATAAAAGTCAAAGTTGTCCAAAATATAAATAGTAAAGTAAAATACAGATAACCCAAAAAATGATTTAAGTAATACTTTTGAAGTATTTTTTAGCTTAAGTATTTTACACTGCCAAAGACATAAATATTACCCATGAGGTTATTTGACCACATTAAATAATGACTGCAATTTAAAGCCAGATATTCAATCATGATTAGCCTTTTAGTAAAACAAAAGCAACCTGTTCTGTATGCTAGTGTATGCTTAAATTCCACAGTGCACAGCACGGTACAGTCAATATACAAAAAGAACATTGCAGCAATTTGCTTCATAAGCAGTGGGGTAAGGAGGTGGTAGACTATTACCCTTGCTGTGCTGGTTTTCACCACCACCACTGGCTTGAATGGATAAAAAGATTACTCACAGCAGTGGCCTTTAATTATTTTTGACTATATTCCTAACCGGGGAAAGAAATAATAACAGCAAGAATGCTAGTTTCTCACGACACAATGTGGAGATTTGTCACTGGAGTCTTAGTGCTTGTCATTATGTCACCATACTATAATTTGTCAATCAAATAAATAATTACAACATTTTTGTGTGATATTGCTATGGTTTTCTTGGTATTGTTCCACTAGCTTCTTATACATGCTATATATACATGCAATCTTGCAATGGCTTATCTAGAATAGAATATAGGCCTAGTTTGCCTTTGGCCAAAGGAAAGATTAGCACATCTGCCCCCAAAACTCTGGAACTTTCTCTCCCCAACCACCCTCAACTCTGACTCACCACCTTCAAAAACAATACAATTAAAAACATTTGTTCAGTCAGGCATTCCTATCAGCTTAGCGCACTCTTACATGCTGACCACACTGCTCGCGAGCATCTGCGTAGCCAGGCGCTAAAATATATCTTGGTTCTTATTTTTTATATTCTTTGCTGTACAGTGTCCTTGTTTTTTGGGGGTGTTTAAATTACATATATTATTAAAGATAAAAAAAAAAAATTTAAATCATATAATTGACACTGTACCATGTGTGAGAATGCTGGACCCACCCACGCACTCACTCACTCACACACACGCAACCACAAACGCACATACACGTATCGCCGTGTGCCCCTGACCAAGCACCCTCCTCTAACAATTTCCCATTTAATGGAATTTAGGCAGGTTAAGTCAAGTTAAGCTGATGTCAGGCTTTGGCGGCAGGGAAATTTGATTTGAGAATCCTTTATCTTGCTTATGGTCCTAATAAAAGTAAATGGGAGGGGGTGTGGAACATAGATAAGCCCAAGGAAATGGGGTCAAAGAACATATTTCTGTGTGTTGAACAGAGGGGGAGGCACTGCTTCAGTGCCAGGGTTCATTGGCCAGCACACTTTGACAGTCCAGGAGGAAGTTTCCAACTACCATTACCACATTTGCTAACTAGCATTAGCGTAATGACTGGACGTCTATGGGACCAGCTAGCATGCAATGGTAGTTTGTTTCGTGAGCCAATGCTACCTCTAACTTCCTTCATACTGGACACAGACATAAAAATGGTATCCACAAGTTCATCTGACTCTGGGAAAGTAGATAAAGGGCCTCATTGCCAAAATCCCATAGTATCCCTTTGAGAGCACACACTTCCGTCCCTCCTGAGGGCTAGCATTAACAATGAAATAGTTGGATGTTTGTTAATGAAAAGCATCTCTTCTGTAGAACTTTTGACTAGAGATACTTTCTATAACCTCTGAAGAAAGTCGTCCGTAGAACGCTTTTGAACTTGTGGCTCACTTCAGAGACTCTTGATAGGGAAAACTTTAAGTCACATTATGACACTTTTATGTGAGGTTAAAGAAATGGACAGTCCAAAGGGTCTCGGAATTTGGAGGGATGAAGCTTAGAGTCTATTGGAGAGCTGCTGAGGGTGAGAGGGGGCTACTGTGAGGGGCTGCTACTGTCCCAGTACATCGAAAGGCTTCTTCTGATCCTCATCAGACAAGCTGAGAGGGTGCCTGTCTGTCTGCCTGCCTGCCTGCCTCACCTGTACTGTCAACTCCACAATAAGAAAGGAAATGTCCTTTCACTCCATTACTCATCCTCATCTCCCTAAACATTAGCTGGCTGTCACAGAGGACTTTTCCCCCTAGAACAAACCCACACACCTAAATATAGGCAATTATTACCGCGGCTTGAGTACATTTGTAATTGCTCCCGCGTTTCAAACAAACTGCTTCAGTGGTTTTGAAACTGTATCATGAAAGTAATGTCTGTTCCATTTGACTTTCAGAAAGGAGAAAATAGACGCAAAAGTTAAGGGAAGAATTGTGATAGTGTTTGATTTCACAAAAAGGAATCTAGTCATGTAGCTAGCACAAACATTTTACCATTGCCTCTTTGATGAAAGGTTGAATTAATATTTACGTAAAAACACAATCCCTCAAACAGCTAATTAAATAATCCAATCCCTCTGGTGTAGATTTGTTTGATTATTCTAGCGGTATGATTCTTGTCGATTAATGTAAACCACGAGATGAAAATACTTTGTTCAAGAACAAAGACATCTCCTCCACTCCAGGAGGATGAAAAGGGGGACAAACAAACAAGCAGAGAACAGAAGAGATGAAGCCATCAGATTGATTACGTGACCCTGGAACAACAATTAGCGGCGAATGAGGTAGCAAGCCTGTATGCCAGGAACTCTCTACCTCGGTGTTCATAAGAGAACCATCCATCTGTGACCTGAGAGGACCTCTCTCACCAGGATAGCGATGAAGACACACAAAGGATGAAGCAGAATACCTCTGCATTTTCTGCTCAATTACCAACCATCAATGGCCTCAATGAATGCGCTCTGGCCCAGTCTATACTCACAGTGATTTGCATGGCTAGGATCATCTGGAAGTCCATAGAAGGGAGGATGAGGAGGAAAGGATAGAGGTAGGGGGCTATGGACCCAGAGAGAGAGTGAGCGCGAAAGAGGGGGCGTGATTTGACCACGCTCCCTTCGGGTACACCCAGTGCCACAGGCCCTTTCTAGCTCAATCTGGGTCAAGGTTGTGGCACGCCGCTAAGAGTAAAATCAATAGTTTTCTTGTTCACCCATCAGCCCTGGTTCTTTCCATCCTTCCTTCATATGCTGGATGTGCATGGATTGGAAGAAGTAGCCTTTAAAAGCCTCCTCATGTGTCACTCTGCTAGCAGCCTCCAGCAGTTAATGACTGAAGTTCTCTCTCATGTTTATTTTGGATTTATTTTACCTTTATTTAAGCTGGGAGTCATGCTGAGACCCAGGTCTATTTCGCAGATGAGCCCTGCATAAACACATCAATAAAACAACCATTACACTATATAACAGTGCATTCGTAAATATTCAGATCCCTTGACTTTTTTCAACATTTTGGTACATAACAGCCTTATTCTAAAATTGATTAAATAGTTTTTCCCCTCATCAATCTACACACAATACCCCATAATGACAAAGCAAAAACAGGTTGTCATCTCTTCAAATGTATAAAAAAAACTGAAATATGACATTTATTCAGACCCTTTACTCAGTACTTTGTTGAAGCACCTTTTGCAGCGATTACAGCCTCGAGTCTTCTTGGGTATGACGCTACACGCTTGGCACACTTGTATTTGGGGAGTTTCTCCCATTCTTCTCTGCAGATCCTCTCAAGCTCTATCAGGTTGGATGGGGAGCGTCACTGCACAGCTATTTTCAGGTCTCTCCAGAGATGTTTGATCGGGTTAAAGTCCGGGCTCTGGCTGGATCACTCAAGGACATTCAGAGACTTGTCCCGAAGCCACTCCTGTGTTGTCTTGGCTGTGTGCTTAGTGTCGTTGTCCTGTTGGAAGGTGAACCTTCATCCCAGGCTAAGATCCTGAGAGCTCTGGAGCAGGTTTTCATCAAGGATATCCCTGTACTTTGCTCTGTTAATCTTTCCCTCGATCCTGACTAGTCTCTCAGACCCTGCCACTGAAAAACATTCCCACAGCATGATGCTGCCACCACCACCACCACGCTTCACCGTAGGGATGGTGCCAGGTTTCCTGACGGACGTGACGCTTGGAATTCAGGCCAAAATGTTCGAATTTGGTTACATCAGGCCAGAGAATCTTGTTTTTCATGGTCTGAGAGTCCTTTAGGTGCCTTTTGGCAAACTCCAAGCAGGCTGTCATGTGCCTTTTACTGAGGAGTGGCTCCCGCCTGGCCACTCTACCATAAAGGCCTGATTGGTGGAGTGTTGCAGAAATGGTTAACCTTCTAGAAGGTTCTCCCATCTCCACAGTGGAACTCTGGAGCTCTGTCAGAGTGACCATTGGGTTCTTGGTCACCTCCCTGACCAAGGCCCTTTTCCTCCGATTGCTCAGTTTGGCCGGGCGGCCAGTTCTAGGACGAGTCCTGGTAGTTTGAAACGTCTTCCATTTAAGAACGATGGAGGCCACTGTGTACTTGGGAACCTTCAATGCTGCACACATTTTTTGGTACTCTTCCTCAGATCTGTGCCTCGACATAATTCTGTTCGAAGCTCAATGGACAATTCCTTCGACCTCATGGCTTGGTTTTTGCTCTGACATGCACTATCAACTGTGGGACCTTATATAGACAGGTGTGTGCCTTTCCAAGTCATGTCCAATCAATTGAATTTACCACAGGTGGACTCCAATCAAGTTGTAGAAACATCTCAAGGATGATCAATAGAAACAGGATGCACCTGAGCTCAATTTCGAGTCTCATAGCAAAGGGTCTGCTACTTATGTAAATAAGGTATATGTTTTTTATTTTTAATACATTTATAAAAACCTGTATTTGCTTTGTCATTACAAGGATTGTTTTTATTAATCCATTATAGAATAAGGCTGTAACGTAACAAAATGTGGAAAAAGGGAAGGTGTCTGAATGCCCTGTACATATCTATACACACACATCAATTACACAACGCATGAAAAGCAAACACAAAACACCAAAAGCAAAACACCACCATATGAAACAAACCCATACGTCAGTAAAAATGCCCTCTAACATCTGCCTGAATTGCCCTAGAGTAGGGATTCAGCCCCGGGCCAATCTTTTCTTGAACGGTTTGTCTGGAGGCAGGAACATAATTATACTGAACAAAAATAAGCGCTACATGTTGGTCCCATGTTTAATGAGCTGAAATAAAAGATCCCTGAATGTTCCATGTGCACAAAAAAAGTATTTCTCTCAAATTTTGTGCACAAATTTGTTTACATCCTTGTTAGTGAGCATTTCTCCTTCGCCATGATAATCCAGACACTTGACAGGTGTGGCATATCAAGAAGCTGATTAAACAGCAATATCATTATACAGTTGCACCTTGTTCTGGGGACAATAAAAGGACGCTCTAAAATGTGAAGTTTTGCCACACAATGCCATGGATGTGTTTTGAGGGAGCGTGCAATTGGTATGCTGACTGCAGAAATGTCCACCAGAGCTGTTGCCAGAGAATTGAATGTTAATTTCTCTACCATAAGCCACATCCAACGTTATTTTAGAGAATTTGGCAGTATGTCCAACCGGCCTCACAACCACAGACCACGTGTAACTATGCCAGCCCAGGACCTCCATATCCTGCTTCTTCACATGCGGATTGTTGATGATTGTTGTGTTTATATTTTTGTTCAGTATACAAATAATTTGTAGACTGGAAATTGACCGCAAGAAGCCCAAACAGATACAACATTTAACAATCCTTTCAAAAAAATGTGTACACAATTATATACAGTACATGGCCAAAAGTATGTGGACACCCCTTCACTTCAAATTTGTGGATTTGGCTATTTCAGACACAGCCGTTGCTGACAGGTGTATAAAATTGAGCACACAGCCATACAATGTCCATTGACAAACACTGGCAATAGAATGGCACGTACTGAAGAACTCAGTGACTTTCAACGTGGCACCGTCGTAGGATGCCACCTATCCAACAAGTCTGTCCTCGGTTGTAACACTCACTACCGAGTTCCAAACTGCCTAACATCACCATGCGCAATGCCAAGTGTCGGCTGGAGTGGTGTAAAGCTCACCGCCATTGGACTCTGGAGTGATGAATCAGGCAGATGCCAGGGGAACACTACCTGCCCAAATGCATAGTGTCAACTGTAAAGTTTGGTGGATGAGGAATAATGGTCTGGGGCTGATTTTCATGGTTCGGGCTAGCCCCCATAGTTCCATGTAGTGTATACAGTATCTCTTTATTATGCGGGTGAATACCTTGGAACAGATTTCCAAAATTAAAATCACTTTTAACTGATTTGCTGGTGTTTTTACAGTCTTTATGTCCAACAATAAAATAGAATAAATAAATAAATATTTAAAATCATGTTATTGCTCAGAAAACGTGGGGGCCCAAATAAACTCACCCGCAGGCCAAATTCGGCGCGCGGGCCGCCAATTGGGTAAATCTACCCTAGAGGCACCAACTTTAATAACTAAGGACTGATAGTGTAGAGCGGTTCTATATTCGCTGAGTGTACAAAACATTAAGGACACCTGCTGCTCTTTCCATGACAGACTCACCAGGTGAATCCAGGTGAAAGTTATGATCCCTTATTGATTTCACTTGTTAAAAAGACAGGTTAAATAAGTATTTTTAAGCCTTGAGACAATTGAGATATGGATTGTGTATGTGTGCCATTCAGAGGGTGAATGGGCAAGACAAAAGTTTTAAGTGACTTTGAATGGGATATGGTAGTAGGTGCCAGGTTCACCGGTTTGTATCAAGAATGATCCACGACCCTAAGGACATCCAGACAATTTTACACAACTGTGGGAAGCATTGGAGTCAAACTGGTCCAGCACTTGACACCTTGTGGAGTCCATGCCCCGATGAATTCAGGCTGTTTTGAGGGTAAAAGTGGGGGGTGCAACCTAATAGTCGAAAGGTGTCCTTAATGTCTTGTACACCTTTTTCCCCCCACATTTTGTTGTGTTACAACCTGAATTTAAAACGTATTAAATTGAGATGTGTCACTGAACTACACTACCCCATAATGTCAAAGTGGAATTTTGTTTGTAGGAAGTAAAAACATTTATTAAATTAAGCTGAAATGTCTCGAGTCAATAAGTATTCAACCCCTTTGTTATGGAGTTATGGAGTAAAAATGTGCTTAACAAATCACATAATTAGTTGCATGGACTCATTCCTAGTTCAATAATAGTGGTTAACGTGATTTTGAATGACTACCTCATCTCTGTACCCCACACATACAATTATCTGTAAGGTCCCTCAGTTGAGCAGTAAATTTCAAGTACAGATTTAAGCACAAAGACCAGGGAGGTTTTTCAATGACTCGCAAAGAAGGTCACCGATTGGTAGATGTGTAAAAAAAACAATTATCCCTTTAGTGAAGTTATTAATTAGGCTTTGGATGGTGTATCAACACATCCAGTCACTACAAAGATACAGGTGTCCTTCCTAACTCAGTTGCCGGAGAGGAAGAACATCGCTAAGGGATTTCACCATGAGGCCAATGGTGATTTTAAAACAGTTACAGAGTTTCATGGTTTTGATATGAGAAAACTGATGATGGTTGAAGAATTTTTTAAGAATAATGGGCAAATATTGTACAATCCAGGTGTGCGAAGCTTACCCAAAAGACTCACAACTCTAATCGGCGCCAAAGGTGCTTCTAGAAAGGTTTGACTTAGGGATGTGAATACATGTGTAAATTAGATAATTCATTTTCAATACATTTACAAAAATGTCTAAAAACGTGTTTACTTTGTCATTATGGGGCATTGTGGGTAGATGGGTGAGAAAAAACATTTAATCAATTTTGAATTCCGGCTGTAACACAACAAAATGTGGAATAAGTCAAGGGGTAAGAATACTTTCCGAAGGTACCGTAGCTGTCATCCTCGTTAGAAAGGGCTAGAGGGCTGGACAGGTTTATACTGTAGGTGTAGGAATATCCCTCTGCAGATACTCTACAAAACTGTCTACATGTTGATTACATATTATCTGCTATAAAAGTAATTTCAGTGTTGAAAATGTTGGGAATGGTCTTCTACAACATTAAAAATCACTTGGCTTCACTTAACTGTTCTCTGAGGAGTGTGGAAAAGGAGAGGGAAAACTGCCCGTGGCTGTCTGCAACTGGGTTACTGGTTCTAACACATCTGAGAACGTGTCCCTCCATTTAAAGTGGGACAAAGTACAGACGCCAAAATAGCCCAAACTTTCATCTTTTAAATTGGGTTACGGTGTTTCTGTCAACATTTAGCGGGTCAAATACATTTATTTACCAGGTTACGGCAGTAGCCAGGTTTGGAGCCCTTGTACTTTTAAAGGTGAAGAACCATCATCTGTAAAAAGACAACCCCTAATATACAGAACCATCCACACACACCACACACACACCACACACACACACACACACACACACCCACACACACACACACACCACACACACACACACACACACACACACACACACACACACACACACACACACACACACACACACACACACACACCAGAAAATACAAGGCGTTGATACATTTCAATCCTCTCTATCTGCAGCGATACAACAGTGAGTTTAGATTCAGAATTCCCCAAATGGGACCACTTTGAGATTTTTTTAGCAACAAGCATCCACAAAATGAAAAACACAGGGAAGAGGGCTGGCCAGACATAACCTCCAACAAGAAAATAAGTTGCATACAAAGAGTCTTTTGACAGCCAGAGTTTGTCTCGTTAGTACTCACGTTAACGAGAGGGAATGAGTATGAGAGCTGCTGTGTTTCCTAACGAACATAACACAGCTCACTATAAGTGTATGGAGGTGTTGCCTACTGATACACATCTGTTTCTGGACAGCAAATAGACATATGCCAGCTCTGCATTAACGTGTGTATACTTTGTGAAACCTATTCCCTTTTCCCATATCCAGTTTATTCGCTCATATGCCTTAGCATCTCCATATCAGAAATGACATCTGTGGTTGAGGTCTGGTGGGCTCTATATAAGTTAACCCAGTTATGGTTCAGTGACGTGGGTAAATTCATCATTTCCAACTATCTGTTGGGGCCCCTGAGGGCCTGTGGTGGGGTGAGGACCATGCCTGGGCGGGCGGCAGTCCTCTGGGGTCTCAGATCTAACTCCAAGAGACTAGTAGCTTCAATCACCATGTGATGATGCGTGAAGAAAGCCCTTCATTCGCCATAAGCGGGGGAAATTAATTTGATACACTGACCCGCATGGCCATCTCCAAGACAAACTGGGTTTTAATTCATATCTGACGAACAGGGCCGTGCGCTCACTGGCGAGAAAAAGGAAAAGAATGCATTCACATGAATCCTGCGATTAAAGGGGGAGAGGAGAGCGCACAATTTGAGCTTTGAGACAGGTTTTTTCTCCCTCCTGGCTAACAAAAACAGCCATTATACAGTGTGTAGGTATCTGAGAAAATATAACATACAACATATCAAGCTAAAGACATTTATTTAATTCAGTGCAGTAGCAGTGACAAGCCACACACATGTTCAGTTTCTGTGATATTGATCAAATCCCTCTCCCTGTTCTTTGCTGTGCTGAGGGTTGTGTAGTGAGCAGGAATTGTTAAGAGTGAGTATGGTATGTAAATAAGGCCTCTCTCAGCCATTGGACTGCCGGGGTTGAGCACGCTACACTAGCTGCAGGACTGGAGCAGACAGGACAGATGGGACATAACAGAGAGTATGTTTATTCTCATGGCTGAGACTAGCCGCTGGCGTCACACGCCGCCCTGTTCTTCCTCTCCCTCCCTGCTTTATCCTCCTTTTCCTTCACCCTTTTACCCACCAGGCAGCAACTTGTTTAGCGTCTCTGGAAAAACAATTTCCAAACCCAATAAAAATCCTCCAACAGGTTTTCCCCTGGAGAGTAGCAGCTGACCCTCTATCCTCCAGACTCCATCCCGTCTCCCTCTCTCTTTTCTGAGGGACGTGGGCGGCTAGGTTCGTCCCTTCAGGGGGGATACGGTAAGATCGAGGGTAATGATGGAGGGAGGGGAACAAGGTCCAGGGAGGGCAGTCCAAGAAAAACTGTCACTTTGGATTTGTTAGGCGGGACAACACATGACCTTGACAGTGCTGTATTGTTCTGAAGCCGTTTCTGTGTAGAGCAGGAGAGAGGGAGCCATAGCAGCTATGGACACTGTAGTCGAGACGCTGAGCAGGGGCCATTCAGAGCAAGGTGCAGGCAGGATAACAATCTAGAGACAGGCTCGATTTGCGAGAGAGCATCATATCAAAAAACTGGGTCCAGACAAGGTGTAGTCAAAACACTGACTTATTAATGGCAGAGCCCAGAACATCGATACACAGACAACATTCCTCACTTCTATGGTTTGGGGGATGGAATAAAGGAAGCAGAGACCGCGCTTCGCAAAACAACTGTGCTTTTATGTGTCAACCACTATGCTATCAAACCAGAGCAGAGAATACTTTAAAGCTGTGGAGAAAGACAAGTATTTGCAATAGTCTGTGCAGTTAATGTAACCGAGGGAATCAGAGGGAGGGAGAGTGAAACCAGTGAAGGTTGGGTGATATATCAAATTAATGTTCCACATGCCTGTATTGCAAGAATCATAAAACAAATAAAAATGTATTAACGTTCTGTCTTTTTGGTCTAGTCTTCTTCGCTGTTTCTGTGCTGTGTAGAGTGTGCACCTTCCCACCTGCACACAGACACCAAACCCCTCCCCCTGCCACTCACAACAACAGAGGGAGAACGATAACTTCTTCCTCTCTGACAACAAGCAGTTTAAACACGCTACAGAATGGGTCATATGGACACCAAAACGCTCAGAGACATTATTTTACTGTAATAGACGACAACTTAACCTTTCCAACCATACACTTTTTATGTCTCAACTACCAAAACATAAACAGAGCAGACCCTACTAAAACGAGAGTATTATGCTCAGTTACTGTTATGCGCGGCACAGACTGTTTTGTGCTAGCTGTCTAGTCTGAGTTTTAGAAATGTGCAACGAGCATAAAAAGACGCATTTAAATAAAGAACTGGCAACTCGTTCTCATTCTGAGAAATAAGCATCTTCTTATCCAGATAGGTCAGTAGATTTTATCATCTAAACAAAGTGAACAGGTTGGTGTTGTTCAAACAATTGGAGACAGACAGGAGGGTGTGTTCATAACAGTTCAACTGTTCTACCTTGTTAGCAAAGCAAATAGATACAAGTTGACTAGACTTCAGCTTGCTACTTACTAGCATGTGGGTTTGTGCTTGAGAGATTGTTTATGAGACCTGTGTTCATTATCTATAATGCCTGCTACAAGAAGTTGTTCATTATTAGTGGATTTGCATGGTTCTGGTTAAATTTGTAACAAAAAGGGCATTTTCATAGACAGACTTGAAAGCCAGATCAGTGATTATTGCAACAACAAAAAAAGCAGGTTAAACTATTTTGATCAAATATTTAAATTATTAGTGCGTCTTATGGTTGTGGAAGGCTTATATTTAGCCTATGGAATAACTTCACAAGTCCCGTAATTCAGTAGATTATTCCTGGCTGTTTGAAATGCAGTGTATTGACCTTTAATTGTGCGACAACGCTTATATAGAGATATGTTGTGAACCGGACATAGTTTTGAGAAAAAAAATGACCAGATATGATCACCCAGCCCTAATTGAAGGCTTTTGGTCTTTGCTCCAGTGAATAGAGTACAAAGACAAGTGATGCAAGGGAAGAGTCAGCTGTTTCAAGCTGGTCAGTGGGTGTATGTCATGTCTGTAGAGGTGCAGGGTCTAGATATTGTCTTCTTCTAAATGCATAATGAGTGATGTTCCACTATCGGGAATAGTGATTTACTTGTAGTAGAGTGGGCAGACTGTACAGTGTGTATGTAAACAGACAGACAGGTGCTGTATGAGGGCAGGACTCACCTCTTCAGGTTTAGGAGGGCCCAGGGGATGCCTGTGGGGGTTTTGAATGCAGGCAACAGCTTCTCTCCCAGTTCTATGGCCTTCCTCCTGAACACCTACCAAAAAAACAGAGAGACTCATCAGCAAAAACAATCTCTTCATGTCATTCCGTCAATGTCTAAGAGGTGGTGACAGGGATCCACGGACAATGGCCATCAAGCTCATCCTGTCACATGGGCCTTTTTATCACACATGCAGCGTGGCTCTGCTTCCTGTTAGAGAGTAGGGAAAGTAGAGGCTGTTTCCTGGTGTATGTGTGTGTGTGTGTGTGTGTGTGTGTGTGTGTGAGAGAGAGAGAGCGAGACAGCGAGCGAGAGCGCAAGGCAGAGAGGAACAGAGAGAGCGAGAGGAAAAGAAAGACAGGGAAAGAGACAGAGAGATCGGAAGAGAGAAACAGAGAGAGAGTGTTTAGGCCCGCTTCCTGCACCAGGCTGATAAGAACTAATCAGATAAGAGCAGAGCGTTCCTTCCCATCCTGCACTGCACTCTGCTCTTCAATGCTGCGCTGCCTCACACCACCTCCCTCTCTTTTCCTCCCTTCTTCCCACCATCACAGCCCTGGATATCTATCTATCAACCCCTTCAGATCAGGGACAGGAAAATGTCACCATGTCACGAGCGCTTTACATTAAATCATATACAATGACACCAACATACAATGACAGGTAAGGCATCAAAGGCACATGTGCATCTTCCCGTCTATGTTGAGTCCTGAGAGGATTCTGTACTGTAGGAAATAGGAATACTAATGTAGAATAAATACATTCCCTATGAAGTCTCCAGAAGTTTCTGTGAATGCACTCACTCTCTGGGAGATGCCCCAGTCAATAATCAGAATTTCATTCAGACACGCTCTCAGGAAAAGTGCTCTGTGTGCAGCTAAATGCAGCGTATGAGAGTGTCTGAATGAAATTCTGATTATTGGGATCTACTGTAACTAACCGAAATAACAAAGCTGTACACATGATCATATCTGTGTTCCATCATCACATGTTCCTGTACTAGTTCTGAAGTGACAAGGAGCTGTCAGATGAGGTCGTAAGACGCTGTGAAGAACAGGGAGTGTTGGTCTTGGATATGCGCGGAGACGTCTCAAAGCAGCAAAAATCCGGTGTGTCACTGCCTGCCGAGGGACCTGTGCCACATGGCTTCATGCTAATCCAATTGTTGTGAAAAGATATTCTCTCCTCTATGAAGTATTAAAATGGCACATGTCCAGCCACTTAATAGCGGGGAATGTCTCACTAGTACCAAACGCCTGCACAAAGACGAGAGGGCGCGACTGAATAAGGTAAAACAGCAACAGAGTCGGTCTGTTGAAAGTCATTGAATTGGGTCTTTTCAAAAAGCAGATGTAGATGACGTATAAAGAGTACAAATCTCAAAGGCAGGAGCTGGTGGCCTTTCAAAAGAGGCATTCAGGAGCTGCGTCGGTACAGGGCGGTGCTATCACCGATCGTTTCATTCACTGGACACCCGCTGAGACTAGTGCCCTACTCAAAACAACACAGCTAGGGCAGTGTGCGTCAGCCACCAAATAATCTCCCGCTGTGTCCTTGGAGCTTCTGGACAAGGTCACCTGGTAACCTGTTCTACTAATAATCACTATGTCTCCCGCTGTGTCCTTGGAGTCTCTGGACAAGGTCACCTGATAACCTGTTCTACTAATAATCACCATGTCTCCCGCTGTGTCCTTGGAGCTTCTGGACAAGGTCACCTGTTAACCTGTTCTACTAATAATCACTATGTCTCCCGCTGTGTCCTTGGAGCTTCTGGACAAGGTCACCTGATAACCTGTTCTACTAATATTCACTATGTCTCCCGCTGTGTCCTTGGAGCTTCTGGACAAGGTCACCTGATAACCTGTTCTACTAATAATCACTATGTCTCCCGCTGTGTCCTTGGAGTCTCTGGACAAGGTCATCTGTTAACCTGTTCTACTAAATCCACAGCGCTGTTCCTTCTGCCCACCACTCCCCCCTCTGCTCTGTGATGAGGTGTGGGTTGTCCGTCTACCTCTCTCTCGCCACTCTGTCATTTATTACATTGGACTTTTATGGCTCGTTTCTGAGGAGGTTATGAAAGTAATCTGGAGCTCCCGTACCGTAAGTAGAGGACATCCACAAATCATCCCATCCCACCAGGGTTAGCACATACAGACAGGTCGAGACTGGAGATATCCTGTGTACCTACATCTCATCCAATTTGTGTGATTAATGCTTTTAATAATGCCAGGACGCTGGAGAATAAATAAACCAGACCCCCACCTAGAGTCATCAAGCAAACTGTCAACAAGGTTTAATAAGCAATCAAATTATCTGCAACCCCAAACAACCGGGCCAGGCTGGATGGCAGATAATATTAGTAAATATTGATAATGATAATCATATTCCTCACTCCAGTGAGTTTGAAGAATGACGTATCACTGATAAGAGAAAATGAGCTTTGAAGTAGAACAGATGTTATACAGAAAACAAATACAGCAACAGTTTTTTCCCCCAGGTTTCCTGATAATGAATAGGAATTAGGTAAACACTCATTTGGACGATTCAGGTCAAAGGAAACAAAGAAGGATGCAGTTCTGAAGATGGGGACACCTCCCCAGTAGTAAAAATACAACTTGCACACACCCTATTAGTGCAATAGGGGCCATATTTGTCCTCTACAAAGTAATTTAGGCAATAAGGACAAAGCAAGACAGAGACAGTGACACAAAGGCAGAGAGAGAGGGTGTAGTTTGTACAACAGGACTATGTGCCCGCCACTGGGAGCCAGGCTAACGGCTCCTGTGCTTTGGGGCTGTGGGGAAGAGGGCTGGACATGCCACTAAATAAGATGAATTACCGTGCTGGGCCGGGGTTGACTGGGCCGCCTTGCGGGACACAGCCCAAATTACTCTACGCGTCTGTGGGGAAGAACCAGACAGGGCACTGGCTCCTCCAATAGATCAACCCACACCCAGCTTTCTCCCATGGCCTAGCTGTCCCTGGATGAAGCCTGGCAGGGAGGGACTGGGGGGATATAGGCCCAGTAGTTGAAACTCCAATTCCTTGACATGAAGCTCCAGGGAACACACATCACAGGTCACCAACAGGACTGAAAATGGCACTATGAAAATTCACTTCACCATGGCTACCGTACCATAATATTTAGGTTAAATCTGAGAATTGACTGTACTTGCTTTCTACTGTAGCCATTGTGGATTCATATACATTGCATCTGGAAAGTATTCAGACCCCTTCACTTTTTCTATGTTACGGCCTTATTCTAAAATTGATTAAATTGCCCCCCCAATCAATATACACACACAATATTCCATAATAACTGACAAAAACTGGTTCTAGATTTTTTTCTCTCAAATGTATATAAAAAAACTGAAAAATCACATAAGTATTCAGACCATTTCCTCAGTACATTTTAGTCATTTAGCAGACACTCTTATCCAGAGCGACTTACAGTAGTGAATGCATACATTTCATACATTTCATTTCATGCATTTCAGTACTTTGTTGAAGCACCTTTGGCAGCGATTACAGTCTCGAGTCTTCTTGGGTATGACGCTACAAGCTTGGCACACTTGTATTTGGGGAGTTTCTCCCATTCTTCTCTGCCGATCCTCTCAAGCTCTATCAGGTTGGATGGGGAGCGTCACTGCACAGCTATTTTCAGGTCTCTCCAGAGATGTTTGATCGGGTTAAAGTCCGGGCTCTGGCTGGACCACACAGCTTCCCTGTGGCTCAGTTGGTAGAGCATGGTGTTTGCAACGCCAGCATGGTGTGTGCAACGCCAGGGTTGTGGGTTCGATTCCCACGGGGGGCCAGTACAACAAACATTTTTTTTTTATTATTTAAAAAAGAAAAAAGAAAATGCATGCATTCACTACTGTAAGTCGCTCTGCTAAATGACTAAAATGTAAAAAATGTAAGGACATTCAGAGACTTGTCCCGAAGCCACTCCTGTGTTGTCTTGGCTGTGTGCTTAGTGTCGTTGTCCTGTTGGAAGGTGAACCTTCATCCCAGGCTAAGATCCTGAGAGCTCTGGAGCAGGTTTTCATCAAGGATATCCCCGTACTTTACTCTGTTAATCTTTCCCTCGATCCTGACTAGTCTCTCAGACCCTGCCACTGAAAAACATCCCCACAGCATGATGCTGCCACCACCACCACCACCACCACCACCACCACGCTTCACCGTAGGGATGGTGCCAGGTTTCCTGACGGACGTGACGCTTGGAATGCAGGCCAAAATGTTCGAATTTGGTTACATCAGGCCAGAGAATCTTGTTTTTCATGGTCTGAGAGTCCTTTAGGTGCCTTTTGGCAAACTCCAAGCAGGCTGTCATGTGCCTTTTACTGAGGAGTGGCTTCCGCCTGGCCACTCTACCATAAAGGCCTGATTGGTGGAGTGCTGCAGAAATGGTTAACCTTCTAGAAGGTTCTCCCATCTCCACAGTGGAACTCTGGAGCCCTGTCAGAGTGACCATCGAGTTCTTGGTCACCTCCCTGACCAAGGCCCTTTTCCTCCGATTGTTCAGTTTGGCCGGGCAGCCAGCTCTAGGACGAGTCCTGGTAGTTTGAAACGTCTTCCATTTAAGAATGATGGAGGCCACTGTGTACTTGGGAACCTTCAATGCTGCACACTTTTTGGTAGTCTTCCTCAGATCTGTGCCTTGACACAATTCTGTCTCGAAGCTCAATGGACAATTCCTTCGACCTCATGGCTTGGTTTTTGCTCTGTCAACTGTGGCACCTTATATAGACATGATTTGGAAAGGCACACACCTATCCAAATCAATTGAATTTACCACAGGTGCACTCCATTGTAGTTGTAGAAACATCAAGGATGATCAATGGAAACAGGATGCACCTGAGCTCAATTTCGAGTCTCATAAGAAAGGGTCTAAATACTTGTGTAAAAAAAAAAGAAGAAAACTTAACGCTTTGTCATTATGGGGTATTGTGTGTAGATTGATAAAAAATATATTTTTAATCAATTTTAGGCTAAGGCTGCAACATAACAAAATGTGGAAAAAGTCAATGGGTCTGAATACTTTCCGAATGCACAGTATAATACAATATGGAATACAGATAGATATTCAGGGGGGTGTGGTAATATTATGATGGCTTTTAAACCCCCATGAGATCTCCAATCTCCATTGGTATGAGCTCAGTCCTGCAGATGTAAGCAGAGGATTTAGCTGTTTGTTTGTTTATTTGGAACCCATTAGCTTCCGCAGCAGGAGCAGCTACTTTTTCTGGGGTCCACCAAAAACATGACAAGTAACAAAACACAGATAGACAAGTACAGTCACACAAATGTTAAATACAAATGAAATGTTATTTGTCACATGCACTGAATACAACAGGTGTAGACTTTAGTGAAATGCTTACTTACAAGCCCTTAACCATCAATGCAGTTTTAAGAAAAATAAGTGTTATCTATTTTTTTAGTTAAGTAAAAAAGAAAAATAAATTATTAAAGAACAGCAGTAAAATAACAATAACGAGGCTATATACAGGGGGCACTGGTACAGAGTCAATGTGTGGGGGTACAGGTTAGTTGAGATAATTGAGGTAATATGTACATGTAGGTAGAGGTAGTGACAATGCATAGATAATAAACAGAGAGTAGCAGCAGCGTAAAAGAGGAGGGGGGGGGCAACGTCGACGACAATGCAAATAGTCCTGGTAGCCATTTAATTAGCTGTTCAGGAGTCTTATAGCTTCAGGGTAGAAGCTGTTAAAAGAAGCCTTTTGGACCTAGACTCAACGTGCCGGAACCACTTGCCGTGCGGTAGCAGAGAGAACAGTTTATGACTAGGGTTGCTGGAGTCTGACAAATTTTAGGGCCTTCATCTGACACCGCCTGGTGTAGTGGTACTGGATGGCAGGAAGCAACGATTTACAAACAATAAAAATACAAATACAAACAATACAACAACAAAAATGTGTGTGCGCACGTGTCCCCTCACAGTCCCCACCATTCCATGAGTTGTTGTTTAATCAATTTTTTAAAGATCATTTACACTGTTTGAGTATTTGTATTTATTATGGATCTCCATTAGCTGCTGCCAAGGCTCTTGCTACTCTTCCTGGGGTCCGGCAAAATTAAGGCAGTTATGACATTTTTCTAACGTTACAATACATTCATAACAGATTTCACAACACACTAAGTGTGTGCCCTCAGTCCCCTACTCCACTACCACATAAAATCCATGTGTACGTGTGTGTATAGTGCGTATATTATCATGTGTGTGTGTGTCTATGTTTGTGTTTCTTCACAGTCCCCACTGCTCCATAAGGTGTTTTTTTTTATCTGATTCTACTGCTTGCATTAGTTACCTGATGTGGAATAGAGTTCCATGTAGACATGGCCCTACTGGATGTAGTACTGTGCGCCTCCCATAGTCTGTTCTGGACTTGGGGACTATGAAGAGACCTCTGGTGGCCTGTCTTGTGGGGTATGCATGGGTGTCTGAGCTGTATGCTAGTTGTTTGAACAGACAGCTCGGTGCTTTCAACATGTCAATAACTCACAAATACAAGTAGTGATTAAGTCAATCTCTCCTCCACTTTGAGCCATGAGAGACTGACATGCATATGCTTAATTTTAGATCTCTGTGGACATCCATGGGCCAGCCTTGCTGCCCTGTTCTGAGCCAATTGCAATGTTCCTAAGTCCCTCTTTGTGCCACCTGACCACACGACTGAAAAGTAGTCCAGGTGTGACAGAACTAGAGCCTGTAGGACCTGCCTTTTTGATAGTGCTGTTAAGAAGGTAGAGCAGTGCTTTATTATGGACAGACTTCTCCCCATCTTAGCTGCAGTTGTATCAATATGTTTTGACCATGACAGTTTACAATCCAGGGTTACTCCAAGCAGTTTAGTCACCTCAACTTGCTCAATTCCGACATTATTTATCACACAATTTAGTTGAGGTTTTGGGTTTATTGAATGATTTGTCCCAAATACAATGCTTTTAGTTTTTGAAATATTTAGTACTAATTTATTCCTTGCCACCCATTCTGAAACTAACCGCAGCTCTTTGTTAAAGTGTTGCAGTCATTTCAGTCGCTGTAGTTGATGATGTGTATAGTGTTGAGTGATCCGCATACATAGACACACTGGCTTTACTGAAAGCCAGTGGCATGTCCTTAGTAAAGATTTAAAAAAGTAAGGGGCCTAGACAGCGGCCCTGGGGAATTCCTGATTCTAACTGGATTATGTTGGAGAGGCTTCCATTAAAGAACACCCTCTGTGTAATTGAAGATGGAAGGGAGTTCCATGTGTTCATGGCGCGCTATAAAATTCTGCGTTGCTGTGAATTCGTGTTGGACTTAGGAACTGAAGAGACCGCTGGTGGCATGTCTTGTGGGGTATGCATGGGTGTCTGAGCTGAAAGGTATTTGATTATACAGACAATCTGGAATTTTCACAGCAATACTTATCATAAAAGCTAGAAGAGAAGCAGTTAATCGCTCATCAACCCTCAACCAGGAAAGACTGGCATGCATGTTGTTGATGTTAGTTCTGTATGTGCAGTTAAGGGCAAGATGTGCTGCTCTGTTTTGAGCCAGCAGCTGTCTTTTTTTGCTGCACTTGACCATATTACTGGACAGTAATCAAGATGGGACAAGACCACAACCTGAAATACTAATAAAGTTGATGTGTCAAAAATTCAGAAAATATTTTTATAATAGACATACCCCTCCCCATCTTCATAACTTTTACAATATGCCTTGACCATGATAATTGACCATCCAATGTTATACCTAGGAATTTAGCTTCCTCAACTTGCTTACACCCTTTATGTACAACTCAAGTCAAGGTTAAGGTCTTAGAGAATGTTTTGAACCAAACACAATGCTTTCAGTTTTAGATGTATTTAAGACAAGTTTATTATTAAGCACTCATTCTGATACTGACTGGAAGCTCACTGGCTTTGGGTTCTGACAAGAAGAGTGTGGAATTATCTGGCTCAAGGTTTCCGTTAGCCGGTAACTGCTGGCTTTTGGCCACAAAATAATTTTTTAAAAAGCAGATAAATAAAATTGTTGCCGACAAAATAACCGGGTGAAAAAAAAATAAACATTGCAAAATAATGTTTTTCATTCATTGATGGAAATATCAGTCGACATAAATACTTTTGACCTTCATGCTTATTTGTCTAATGGTTAATTTGCATGATTTAGTGAAATTAAAATTGGCCTTTTGTGTGTCGATAGTCATGTATCACATTTATCCAACACAAATATCACACGCCCAGCATACAGAGCCTATTTTGAGAAGGACTTCTCCTGCAGCTACTCAGCTGGTTGCTGCTGGAATAAAACATGTCTTTATTATTCCATTCATTGTGCAACTATTCTAAATGCAGTCATGTGTGTAAAACAGTTTTGGTGCACGATTAAAAAGGGATA
Organism: Salmo salar; assembly: GCF_965601325.2. NCBI lineage: Eukaryota > Metazoa > Chordata > Actinopteri > Salmoniformes > Salmonidae > Salmo > Salmo salar. Next base: position 42,450,052 of record NC_138305.1, on the reverse strand, counting down.
CTATTTTTATTTCTCAACTGGTAATTGAAGCTCGCCTCACATTCACCATTCAACAGGTTATCAGCATGTCACCCACCACTTTACAATGTGAGCTGGACATAGAATGCATTTTGAAAACATACTTAATAGGAAAAATCCGACTATGGAAACGTAGAGGCAATTATTTTATAAAGACTTCATAAGTGACGTGTGAGTTTCCAGTTTGGGGAAGCTCATAGCCTATAAGCCAATGCAGCAGTAGGCCTATAACTTCCACTGCTCTTTCACACCGAGGATCAGGTATTATCGCAATTGTTGGAAAGATTTTTTAAATAGCTTACTGTAAGCAACTATAGCTTCAATATTTTATAATTCGCAAAGGATGTTAAAAAAACACTTTCCTAAATGTTCACGCAGCAGGCTTCTATACATTCTCAGGCACACACGCTCCCTCAATATTATCAGGACAGGGAAACCAGTCACATGCTCAGGCACACACGCTCCCTCAACATTATCAGGACAGGGAAACCAGACACATGCTCAGGCACACACGCTCCCTCAACATTATCAGGACAGGGAAACCAGACCAGACACTCAAGAGTTTTTCCACCTCTTCCACAATAATTTGACCCAACTCAAAACAGCAATACTTCTCTTGCATTATTAGATATTTTATACAAAAATATGATGGGTCAATGCTGTCATTTCACTTGAGTTTTTCCACTTTACTTGTGAAATATTGAAATGATTGCCAATATCGAAAGGTTTTGTTATAAATGACCCATCAAATTCAATGAATGATGGAGATGAATGAGTTTTCTGCCCATGATATCAGAGCTAAGGTTGACAATGCCTAGACAATAGCAATGTTTCCAAACTGGATCTTTTATCAGACAGAGTGGTCTGTCCCTCTTAAGATGCCATCCTGTGCTCAGCAGGCTAAAGCCTCAAACAGGGCCTGAAAAACGAATTGCTGGGGAAGAGCAGCTTTGTCCAATCTAATTGTGGTAAGCTGCACACACAGGAAAGAGGAGGTCAAATTGCATTACGAAATAAAACCCAGCAGGCTGTTAACCAGAGTGCACTGCCAGTTAACTTCCCCCTGACAGAGTGACTCATAGCAGTGCTGTCCTCCCTAAGGACTGAGGGGATCAACATTCAAAACAGGCCTCTGGACAGAACTGGGACTTTCAGAAACTGTAAAATTCAGAAAGTCAAAAAGGAGTCCTCTGATACTTTTTGCTGTGCCTAAGCACTGAAAAGATTGATTAAGCCATCGATTGGGCAGTGTCAGTGAAAGAACTCACCTGGTGTCCCCTGACATGAATGATTCACCTGATGATTGAAAAGTAACAACACTAAAGTCTTTAAGATCAGGGTTTGGGCCTCCCTGCTTTACTGTACTGCTGAGGTGCAGCGTTTTAATTTAGCAAAGAGCCCGAGGTGTGAGTTGAGGGGCCCCTCTGACCTCTCGGCAGGGGCTTCAAACTGCCCGCTGGGCATCACTCACCTCACATCTTAAATGACGACTCAGTCCTTTCTCCTCTCCTTAGTGAACGATTAAGCAGCTCGATAGAACCCCATTCCCTATTTCACCCCAATAAGTATTTTTTTGAGGAATGGCGTTCCTGTGCTTTCAGATTACTAGGTGCTATTTGTAGTTTGTGCCTCTCTGTTATGCCAACATTAATGAGGCTAACCACAGCAGATCATGCCCCGGGTGCAGGGGGAGACATTTTTGAAAGGACACTTCAAGGCAATTACCACACTCATTTGTAGGGATTTATCTTAAGTCAGCACTGTGTGCCTGCTATATGAGTGGCTGTAAGGCCCCTCCTCTGCCTCCCCCCTAGCTACTCATTACAACTAAGAATCCACAGCAGAGAGAGAGGCTGGGGGAAAGAGGGAGAGTGGGTTAGTGAGAGAAGGGTATTTTGTGGGAGGGAAAGTTTGAGAAAGAGAAAATGCCCTAGGAAGAGGGAGTGAGTGAGAGGAAGAGACGACATTAGAAAAGTAGAGAGAGATTCTGAGGGGCAGCAGTAAACCCAAATGAGGTGACCTAGATCTTGTGTCCTTCTGTCGGTCTACTCAAAAACCAGGAGAGACTGGTCACATTCAACTTATTTTTTTCAGTTAATTTTTTTTTGCATTTAACTCAAATAATGACCTCCATGACATTGATAAAATGAAGCCTGGTTTGTTCCTCAGGTAACTTTAATATGCTGAAACTGTACTTTTATATTCAAATGAGATGGGTAAACGTTACAGTATGTTTGATATGCTAACGTTACCAGCTATCAATATTGTCTTGCAAGCTACATTTAGCTAATGTGTGTACGAACAACAAAATAAACCCTTTAATTGTCTGCACATGCTTGTAAATTGTTGCATTATTCAAGAGTGAAATATGGTTTGCATGCATTATTCAAGAGCGTAGCTAGCTAATATGTTTTAGAGGAAAAGTTGCTTACATTGTTGAATAGCTTGCAATCCTACTGGCTAGTCAGTGGCTACTTTAATACTGATATTTAAGGTACATTTTTAGCTGCAATTTAAATTGAAATGTTTATGTACAAATTAAGCAAATTCAAACCTCTTCATGCTGCCTCTCAAATGTTTGTCAATGAGAATAGCCTCAGAGCAAGAATGCCACGTTGCCAGCCACAAAGAAAGGTAAGGCAAGGATGGCATGTAAATTGAAATGTTTATGTACAAATTAAGCAAATTCAAACCTCTTCATGCTGCCTCTCAAATGTTTGTCAATGAGAATAGCCTCAGAGGCAAGACCAGGTGCAGGAAAACGGACTTCTCTGCCACAAGCGAGATCCTTTGGTAGCGCTAACATATAGGCAGTGGAATGGGACTATCTAGTACTGGAGCGGATAGCCATGGCCTACTTAGCCGAGGAGCAACCATTTCCCCAATCTACTCTAAAGACCAAAAGGGCACATCAAGCTCTGACACAGCCTATCAACTGACCAGGGCCCAGATGTGTGGCTTAAGCTCAGTGCCACCCGACTAGGTTTTCACACTCTGGTCTATAAGCACACTTCAAGCAGTTTTAGAGAGCGAGCGAGAGAGCGAGATGGAGGGAAGGAGGGAGGGATGTGGTATGTGTTGAAAGAGTCCTTAGATGAAGAGGGACCTCCGCTGAGAATGGACGAAAGGCGCGTAGAGGCAGACAAGGACGTCCATTCACACAGGAGCAGGAGGGCTTAGTGCTGAGAGCAATCAGGACCGGACAGACAGGAGGGAAAGGCTGAGCTGACGGGCCCTGCCTGGCTGCCTCTTTCAGCTCACACTTGAGGACCCTGGACTGCTTTAAACAACGGTTTCTCAGCAGCTCCTCAGCAGTCCTCTTCAATACGGCTTATTGTGCCTGAGAGCCTCAGAGCTGAACCCACTGAGCTGGGAGGAGGAGGTGGTGGAAGAGGAGGGCTGTGGCCGACTACAGAGTGATAAGCTGCTCCCAGCAGCCCCATTCCCAAAGTAATTTAGGCCTACGTAAGGCAAAGATGAGCTGGGATCTTCCCCATGTCTGAGGGAGGAGAGGAATAGTTGTGTCTATATGCCTGAACAAACTAGCCACAGTACTAAGATCTTCTCTCTTGTAAAAAACAAAACAGAAGGTTCTCCCTGAGGGGGTAAATGATGGTAAACAACCAAACAGAAGAGAAGAGGAGAAAAAAGCCCTGGTGTTTTCTGGAGCCTAATCCTTCAGGGGTGGAACTGGCTCAAATCTGCTGAATGCGAGGCACCACTCGCACACAGGAACATAGTCCATAAATTGATGACAGCAGTGAGGAGAGATCCTCTAAAAACCTGGATTGAAACCGATCCATGGAGGAGAGGACACTGATATTCCCCGGGCCCTGGCTCTCCAGCTAATGAAAGTCATGTGCTGCGGAGATCTGCCCTATAGCAGAGAGTCCGACACAGGGTCTGTTACACCAGTCACGACACATATCACTTCCCCATGTGTTCCTTATCAATTACACCTCAGTCACAAAATAGGCAAGAGAACGGGGGAGAAAACACCAAGCTCATTACCGTCCGTGAATTGCTAGCTTGTATTGATTGGAGTTTGTGCCTGGCAAAGTGCTGCCGTGACTTTCCAAGATAATTATGTTTCAGTCGTCAGTGCGTTTTCTTTAATTCATTCATTCTCTCTGTTAATGGCGGGGTGACTCTGAGAGGCACGCAATGTAACATGGCACGCAGCCCGGAAATAAGAGATTTATTCAGGAGCCGAGCTAGCGGATGTCTTTATTATGTCCCAGATAGGCTGGCTCCATTGTGTTGGCTACGGCGGCGGTGGTGATGTGAGATGAATGAGCAGATGCTAGGTGATAGAGAGGGGTTTTATCTGTGCATGATCCCATTGAACAACTCTTGCTGGGGCACGAGAGCTGCTGCATTAACTCAGGCATTAACTCAGGCATCCACACACACACACACACCTGACAGATACAGTACAAAAGGCACACGCATGATAAACCGAGGGGAGAAATAGAAAATGAGAGGAAGAGATTGTAGGGTAAGCTATAAAAAAAATGATCTAGTCGTCCATCATGGCTTTCACTGCACCATTGACCACACTAAGCGTTATTGAAAATGAAATGAAAATAAGTGATTGGGGGGGGAATTCCATATTATTTCTGACAATATATTGTATCGTATCATTTTCACAATATAGTATAGCTTGTTCTCCATGTTATTTTTAACTAGGGAGCCAATTTGTTTTCAGAACTTTTATTTCCTTGACTGATCAAAACCCTAAACTTTTCTCATAGCTCTCTTGTCCCTCTGCAGTCGACATATGGTGAGCAATATGTTTGGAACACCGAATCACAATAAAGTCACAGTATCAAATCGCAACATATAGAATCATGAGAATCGCAAAACATTGTATCGGCACCTAAGTATGGTGATAATATCATATTGCGAGGTCCCTGGCAATTCTCAGCCCTAATGAAAATGAGTATATTGTGCGTGTCTGTATGTAGGGAGTAGCTCAACATGAGCCGGGTCATGTCTGCCTGTGCTGCTATTCAGATGGAAATGAGTGGCTGAAAGAGGGCACACTGCCTGATGGAGGGAGATACAGAGACAGAAAGAGAGCGAGAGAGAGGGAGCTAGAGAGCCAGATAGAGAGCAAGAGATAGACCTCTTAGCTCCTGTGGAGTGAATGTTCTGTGTCCCACCAGGGACCACCTGTCAGGAGCGATAAAGCAGGTTGGATCAGAGGAACTGGGCAGACAGACAGACAGACACACAGTTCCTGCAGATGGGAGGAGAGGAGAGGGAGAAGGGGAGAGAGATAGCAAGAAAGAGTAAGAGAGCTAGATGGGGGAGGAAGATGAAGAGGGGGGAGAAAGATGAAGAGGAGGAGGGGCAGCATCGTGGCTGGCTGTTGTTTGGCCGTCTTGGCTGGGCTCCACCAAACCAGCATGTGGGCGTCAGGCAGGCAGGCAGAGGAGCCAGTGGGACAGCTCCTGTCTGCCAGGCCCTGTTGGCCCCTCTCACTACCAGCCTTGAAACCTTGATTATGGCATTGTGTTGGGGAACAGACGCACATGTGCTGCTGAAAGCCCTCTCCACCACATGGACACGAGGGCTCTGGCCCTGGTACTCTCCCTCGCTGATCACTACACTCCCAGAGGATATGTCAGCCAGCCAGCCAGCCAGCCTCTCTCTCAGCCAGATAGGCTCTAGGAGAGAAAACAGAACAAATAGCCTTCAATCCTTTCCTCCTGTAAGGCTCCACTTGCACCATCCTCACAACATACAGGACCACATAGAAAGAGACTTACAACACCACCACCACGACAAAACGGGCGGGATAAGACCTTCCTCCAATACCCTTAGTGGGGATGAGAAGATGGGTGTCAACGCAGCAGCTTACGGAGCGAGCACAAATGGCAGGCTGGGGGATTGCGTTGCTGCAGACTGTGCTAGGTTACAGCACACACAAGACGCTAGTCTGGGAGGTCACCACACCGCCGCTCGCTGGCGCTCAGACACCCAGGGTGTTTCTCAATATGCATACTACCGTGCTCCACACTCTCATGCTCCAAGTGCATTCTCCAACGATGTTCTCCTGAGTATGTTCTTGTGAGGACAAGAGTGTAGAGAATGCATAAAACATTACATTTGAGAAGCACTTGCACTCCCCCTACTGTATTACCTCACACTGCACCTCCCCATTCACTGAACCGTCTTCCAGTCAGGACATTGACAACAATAGACAAAACAAGACATACAAAGCAAACATTTTACTTTAGAATTATCAGATAGATGTGAATCATATGCTAGTTAAACAGGCAAAAATTACCTAAAACTAATGTTATGCAAGGTAGAATCTTTCTTGGCTAGCTAGCCTATTGACTTACTATGGACTTAGCTACCCATTCACTGAACTGTCTTTCCGCCAGGACAATGGCAACAATAGGCCAAACAAGATATACAAAGCAAACATTTTACTTCCTAACTATCAGCTAGCTATATGTGAATCATAATAATGTAGCAATTATTCGTGGCTATCCAGTTAGCCCTATTGACTTATTATGGGCTTGTGATCGGGTAAACATGCCAAAATTAACACAGCATATATTTATTAACGTATCAAGATCAAATTTTGTAGTCACGCAACATATTACATATGAATAGGCAACATTTCATTCCGAAGTCGGAGTGTATTTTCTTTCGCTTTCGCTCAAATAATGGTTGATTTCAAGAAATGTTGCGTCGTATTTTTCGTGGTTGCGTCATATTTCTTTGCATATTTGCTGTTGAAGCTTGCATCGATGCATGCTTCAACATATGTACAAACAACATATGTACAAACGGAGCACGCATTCGAGAAAGGCCCTCCTTCCTCCGTTTCGCATATTTTGATTTGGACTCCTACTCCGACCCTCCCGTGCTCGGAGCACGGTAGTATGCATTTAGAGACACGGCCCCAGAGGGACACGGCCCCAGAGGGACACGGCCCCAGAGGGACACGGCCCCAGATGGACACGGCCCCAGAGGGACACGGCCCCAGAGGGACACGGCCCCAGAGGGACACGGCAGTGGGTGGACAACTGTCAGCTCTTACACTTAATTTACAGGGCACTCACTTTCCCTGCCCCACCCACCCTCAAACAGATGAAACATCTAATGAACCCAGCACAGCTCCCTGCTCTGAGAGTGCACACATTCATTACCTGCTGTCAGTGGGGAGAGGGGAGCACACATGCACAGCATAGTAGAGCACAATATTGGCTAGTCAGGCTCAACACAAGCACAGATGTACCATAATTTAAAGTCAACACTAGGATCATACTGTACAGTACATGCCCTTGAAATAGTTTTATAGTCCATGTACTTCCAATGAAATGGCATACATTCCTGCCTGTTCTCTCTTTGTAATGCAACTCAATTGAGGGAAATGTAGGGTGAGATTGATTACCATGTTCATAAATTAAACGCATTAGAGTGGACGATCACAATGGAAGTCTGATGTAGTATGTGGTTCCTGGACTCAATAGTACTCCTCTCAACCCCTCAAGAGAGAACCCTTCCTTGTGCATCATCACTGTTTGGAATGTAGGTTACGTAGTATGTAGGGAGATTGTAAATGAATACTGAAATACTGGCCAGGAAATGAAGAAACAAACACCACCACCTTAATGATGTGGAAATGGCACGGTCCCATCTGAATAGAAAATTCTCACCTCGTCAGACTGATCATAATATTCATTCTCATGGCTCTGGTGGGGCTGACAGAGCAGTACATGTTACAGTCAGCTCTTTTGACTGGGAAAATGAAAGGAGGATCATTTGCATAGACAAAAATTGCATATATCATTTGCATAGTTGAAACACACACAAGCCAATTTTAAACAATATAGCGAGGTAGTTCATTCATATTCTTCATTACAATAGTAACACTAGTATGACTTTTCACATGCCCAGTCAGTAGCAGAGTTCCATTCAAACACACAATGTAGAAATATCTAAACTATCCACCAGAGGCAAATACTTTGCATACTAGAACAACACAACTGAATGCACAAGTCAAGTGAATTACATGTGATGAATAGCCTAAGGACATTCATTCTAAAAGTTCCCTCTGGGCATCCCCATAATCAGAGGTATCCATAACAGCAAGGTGGGTTCATTACAAAAAAAAATGCTAGTGTTGTTAAAGTTGTCACCACACCAGCTTCAGGGAGTGACTAAATCCCTTTGCGGCATGCAGAAAAACAAGGCTGGTTACCGGGTTTTGTTGTGTGCTTGCCCCTTAGCCTACATTAGCATGCAATGCTGGGTCAGACCAGAGACAATAGAGCGGTGAGTAGTGTTTTTAGCTGTTTTTAGCTTTGATGATTATCCAGTGTGATCTTTGCAACAGGCTGACACAGAACAAAGGCTGATGGATTTCTTCTGCAGGCAGGGCCCATAAATGAGCACAGTGCAAAACAACGCAGCCAGCCCGCCAGCCCTCAGATCTCCATGGCCCAAACTTTTCTTTTCAAGATCCTCAAAGAGATGGTATAACCTTTCAAAATAAAAATCTCATCACATCCAAAGGACAACTGGGGATTTGCGCTGATGTTTTGATATACAATGCATTTGGAAAATATTCAGACCCCTTGACTAAATCCACATTTTGTTACGTTACAGCCTTATTCTAAAATGGTTTAAGTTGTTTTTCCCCCTCATCAATCTACACACAAAACCCCATAACGGCAAAGCAAAATCAGGTTTATAAATGTTTGCTGAAATATCCCATTTACAAAAGTATTCAGACCCTTTACTCAGTACTTTGTTGAAGCACCTTTGGCAGCGCTTACAGTCTCGAGTCTTCTTGGGTATAACGCTACAAGCTTGGCACACTTGTATTTGGGGAGTTTCTCCCATTCTTCTCTGCAGATTCTCTCAAGCTCTATCAGGTTGAATGGGGAGCGTCTCCAGAGATGTTTAATTGGGTTCAAGCGTGGAATCTGGCTGGCCACTCCTGCGTTGTCTTGGCTGTGTGGTTAGGGTTGTTGTCCTGTTGGAAGGTGAACCGTCGCCCCAGTCTGAGGTCCTGAACGCTCTGGAATAGGTTTCAAAAGATCTCTCTGTACCCTGCTCTGACTAGTATCCCAGTTCCTGCCACTGAAAAACATCCCCCACATTATGATGCTGCCACCGCCATGCTTGACCGTAGGGATGGTGCCAGGTTTCCTCCAGACGTGGCGCTTGGCATTCAGGCCAAAGTGTTCAATCTTGGTTTCATCAGGCCAGAGAATCTTGTTTCTCATGGTCTGAGAGTCCTTTAGGTGCCTTTTGGCAAACTCCAAGCAGGCTGTCATGTGCCTTTTACTGAGGAGTGGCTTCAGTCTGGCCACTCTACCATAAAGGCCTGATTGGTGGAGTGCTGCAGAGATGGTTAAACTTATAGAAGGTTCTCCCATCTCCACAGATGAACTCTGGAGCTCTGTCAGAGTGACCATCAGGTTCTTGGTCACCTCCCTGACCAAGGCCCTTCTCCCCCGATTGCTCAGTTTGGCCGGGCGGCCAGCTCTAGGAAGAGCCTTGGTGGTTCAAAACTTCTTCCATTTAAGAATGTTGGAGGCCACTGTGTTCTTGGGGACCTTCAACGCTGCAGACAGTTTTTGGTACCCTTCCGCAGATCTGTGCCTCGACGCAATCCTGTCATTTGCAAAAATGTCTAAAAACCTGGTTTCGCTTTGTCATTATGGGGTATTGTGTGTAGATTCAGGATTTTTAAAATGTTTCATCCATTTTAGAATAAGGCTGTAAGTAACAAAATGTGGATCAAGTCAAGGTGTCTGAATACTTTCCGAAGGCACTGTACTGGTGGTACTCAACCAGGCATAGTTAAATATAGAAGAAAAAGCTGATGTAATTGGAACGTAAGTCCTTTCTTTTGAATAGTGTTTGAAAATTGTTTGGAGGCAGGCCAAATTATTGAGCAGCCTGGCCCCTCAGAGGAATGGGCTGTGTGGTTTGGACGTGGTTTCTCTCTCTCCTGTAAGGTTCTGCCTGCCTGCTGCAGTGAGGAGAGAGCTAAGCTCTGCAGCCCTACAGACCTGTCCATGTGCACTCTAAGCACTAGAGCCTGACCAATTTATTGGTTGAACAATATTAATCATCCGTTATTAGCCTTTTAAGGATGTATTTGTATCAGTGTTTTATAGTGCGAAAAGAGGGCGCTCTATACATAAGCCCATCTTGCCTTGGCGCGCTACAGCAAGACTGGACACTATCACCCAACGCAACTACATCAGTCGGAGAGGAGAGTGAACTACGTTGAACTAACTGTTTATGGTTCTATGGTGAGTGCAGAGTAGATAGAAGTTTGCCAGCTCAATAACGCGCACTGGCCATATACTGTTACAAAGAGGGTCATGGTAGGGTGTAGGTGTCGTGAAAAACAATGGATGCTATGCCCAAATGTAAAGCAAGTGTCCTGCTAAGAATGTTCAACTCTGTGGTAACGTTAACTTTACAGCCCTTAAGTGAAGCCCATGAAATCTGGTATGTTATATTTGCTCTTTGCGAAGGGTATTATTACTCAAGCGCTTTCATTCTAATGTTTTCAGATGCACACCAAAAAAAACAGTAGGTTACAAAACAGTGCTTCGTAGCTACGTTTTGATGTATGGGTTGCAGTGGCGATTTTAGCATGTAAATCTTGGTAGGGCAAACTCCCCCAGAAAATGTTGGATGCATGCCAGAAAAGCCACTACACAGCACTAAACAATACATTAATTGCACTATAATGGTGACAAGCGGCGCCGACAAACTGCTAGGGCCTACATAAAGCTGTCCCAACAGCAGTCCTGACACTTTACCACTACTACACCTGGCTATCAGTGGAGCCTTGTCTGGCAGTGAAACAGTTCATTCAACCTCATTTACTGCCTTTTAAAAAAACATAGCTGATATGGCTGACTTAGTTAAATAAATGTGCCAGGAAGTTACTGACAATGGAGATGTACAAACTATGACATAAGGGGACAACGAGCGGATAAGAGGCTATCCGTAATTTAGATTAAAACAATGAGCGAGCTAGGACGGATGTAGTCAATAACTAGTTGTTGATCAATTTTGAAATGTACGGCTACAGAAATCAGAACATGGGGCGTTCTTACAGTATTCTCCCTGTACACCAACTCAGAACCGTAGGATAAATAAAGGAGGCATATAAGCAGACAATGAAAGTTCTTACAATATTCAATAATGATACTGCTCTAAAACAGGCTACATGTCCACCACCAAGTCAGAGGAGTAGGCTAAGTTATGAGGGGGAAATGGACCAAATTATTAGGGTGAGGCACATGGGCAGCTTACTACACAACATAAACTTAGTATTACTTCCTTAGCTACAGTACACATATCTCTCTGGCATATTCCATTATTTATGTAGCAGCATACAATACATGTTTGGACTGCTCACTTGAACAGGAAGGTGGCGTGGCGGTCCTTATTGTGGGCTCTTTCTAGAGGCCCGAAATCTAGACTTGGAATTCAGAGTTGGATGACCGTTCACATTTTCTTTTCAGTATTTTCCCCAGTCGGAGCTAGTTTTATCAGAGTTTCCAGTTGTCTTTAACTCACTGAAGATTTTCTGGCCCATGGCGTTACCCCCTTTTTCGTGATATCCAATTGGTAGTTACGATCTTGTCTCATCGCTGCAATTCCCCTACAGACTCGGCAAAGGTCGAGAGCCAAGCCGCACTGCTTCTTGAAACACTGCTCACTTAACCTGGAAGCCAGCCTCACCAATGTGTCGGAGGAAACACTGGCTGACCGACCGGCACACCACAAGGAGTCGCTAGAGCACGATGAGACAAGGAGATCCCGGCCGGCCAAACTGTCCCCTAACCCGGACAATGCTGGAACAATTGCGCGCCGTGCCATGGGTCTCCCGGTCACAACCGGCTGTGAAACAGCCTGGGATCGAACCTGGGGCTGCAGTCGCACTCATTGTTGAATTTGCGATTTCTCACTTGTTGTGTAATGTTTATGTCCAATGGCCCATGAGCACCGATACGTTTTTATCTATACTTTCTCTTCATATGACAAGGATTGAAAAGGATTTGCAAGTATATTGTAGACTTGATGCATGATGATGACTGCTTGTCTAGTTTGCTAGCTAAGATTTTGAAAGTAAGATGTTGACATCAGTCCAATCAAAGCTAAGGTAGTTATAACGTGATTTAACATAATTGTATCTGTGGCCAATGACCTTGAGCCTTCTTGTATGGGCACTTCTAATGTAAGCCTATGGCAGCACCCAGGGGGCTTGAATTTCTGAGCTATACCCTTACATTTTGCGGTGACGTAGTGTCACCTGCATTTTGGAGCTGCCTTACTCAAGAAAACAAAAGAGAGACCATGTTTGTATGTGGATTAATTAACTCAAGGATTTAATATATATATATTTTTTAAAATTGTTCGGAAACTGATATGTGACACATATTAATGTCAAAATAACATACAAAAAAAGACATGTTATTTTTTTTTTTCTCCTGCTAAACAGGGGGACTCAGCTTTCTGAGTATCTTTGTAGGGCTGTTTTAAGCACAATCCATACAATTTATTTTATTCCAGCTATAATAATAAAAATATTGGCATATACATATATCGGTTATGGGTGAATATTTCCGCTCTAAAATCGGAATCGTATCCAAAAATCCCATATCGGTAGGGCTCAACTAAGCACGCAGGGAGTGGTGAAACAGTGAGACTATGAACTGCCCTAGGGATCCTGGCTCTAACTGTGTAAACTCCCCTGGGCTAATTTGCCTGCTGTCATCATTTGATACAGTTTAATACAAGGCAACACTCCTACACTTGAGCGTATAATAGAGTGGAGAACAACGGAGCAGTGTAATAGGATCCCTTTCAGCCCAGATAAGATAGCATCTCTCACAATATGGTGACGACGTCGAGGGAACCCTTAATTGTTAAATTCCTCCCGCTGTAGCTTCCTGTGTGGAGCGATACATATTAACATTGCAGATGGCTTATTAGCCTTATCAGCCTCCCCAAATGGAGAGATAAGAGACATTGACAACACGCTTAACCTTCCGAAAGGCACAGCAGCGTCTGTGTGTCAGAGACCCCACTGAAACTGTCTGGCAGTGGAGTGATGTTTAACTTCAAATGAACTGTACAGATCAGTTAGGCTACAGTACTGACTGGAGGAGCACTGTAGGGGGTCCTGAAACCAGCAGGCCCTTTGGCTGTCTGCCAGATAGCTTATATCCATATGCTATGGATAGCTGAGAGGGAGGAGAATGGGAACAGGCTCTTCAAACTGAGAAGACAAATGGGAGAGGCTGAGGGTTAGAAATGATAGGCGGGGGTCTCAGCACGTCTTTAAATAAATGCTGTGCACAGTTTTGTACGAGACGCGATTGATTTGTTGCACAGCATGAATGAGCTGTAGAGTAATATAGTAGGTATATACAGTATAGAGTACAGAGGAGATGATGGTGGAGACAAATAAACCGCAGCGAGTGTATAGCAATTATATCCTCTGTCAGGAACACTATGGGCAAGAAGTAACGCTTGTTTCCCTTTTCCACTGGGTGGAGGGGTAGTAAACAAAACCAGTGTAGCCAAGGGCTTGTCAACACACTAAAAAGCATCTCAGTTTCTTAGTTGATTTAAGCCATCATAATCCAATGTGTGACCTCGTCGCCAAAACCAATTTCCCCCTTGTCAAACCACTGTGGTGGTGTGTGTGTGTGTGTTCAGTAACATATGCAGAAATGTAGGCTAGAACGCAGGCGGTTGGTTCATCCTCTTCTTATGGTAGTGGGGGTGAAACAGGGTCATTATATCAAGTTTGGGAGAAGTTGAATGATGAGAACAATGAGAACACAGCCGACAGCTAGTAGATAAGAGAGGTGCTTTCTTTCCGTCACTGGCTCTCTGGGGTTTGGATTAAACAGATTGCTAATTGTGCTTAACCTAAATACTGTGGAGGGAGGGAGAGTGCCACTGCTGCTGAGGACTAGAGAGAGAGCCTGATAGCCCTGGCCGTTATGGGTGTGGCTTGTCATTGCTCTGCCATAGTAATCCAATTAGGACAGTTTGTTCAGAGACAGAGATGATCCAGACGGAAGGAGGCTTTACAGTTCACACTTAATATACTGTAGAAGGCCTCGTAGACTTGATGATGTTATTGTGGGGGAACAGAGAGAGTAGTTTCTCATAGAAAGAGTGCGGGATAGTCACTCACAGAAATTATTCTTCCTGCATGGCTGTGTCGTTTAAAAATGGAGGGATTCTTGGCTAGACAAAACTCAGCTCTAAATCCCTTGATAGAATCAAGGCTCCTGTTTCTGGGGACTGCATTTAGAGAGCTTTTTGAGGGAGAAAATGCCTGAGTCAGTCTGAGCTAGGGCTGTTGCGGTGACCACACCGGCGGTCACGAGTCATGAAGGCAGTCAAATTCCACATGATCGTTCCACATGACCGCTCTGATGCTGCTTTTGGTCATTACTAGCCTACCAAACTTGCACACTGCCTGGTACTTAGCACTCCATTGTCCCTCTAATCACTCTGACATCAATGCAAATGTGATCAAAAATCTAATCAAACACTTCATGAGAGCCCATGAGCTCATGTTGCGCAACATGTCTTTAGGCTATGCGGGAGAAAACAGAGTAATGGCTGCTAATAAAAAGAGGAGGGTCCCATCAGCCTTCTATAGGCTAGGCCTACTATATTTATTAAATTCCCTAATATTAAGCACATTGCTTATATTTACAACAAGAGTATAGCCTACCTGGCTGGCATGAAAATAAACCACGGGGAAAAGCCTCCTCTATTCGCTATTTATAAGCATAGATGTAATTTTTTCCCGCTGCCCCTGTTTCGATACAGTTGCATGAAAATGGTCCATTCTAAATCGAAACAAATGTCTTTACATATACTAAATAATATGTGTGACAAGACTAAATCAAGAATAGTCTGATGGGTGACAACATTAGCCTATCACTTGTGAATTATATATTATCAATTGTGAATGAAAATAAATAGTATCCGCAAAACACCATTCTCAACATCAACAGTGAAGAGGTGACTCCAGGATGCTGGCCTTCTAGGCAGAGTTGCAAAGAAAAAGCCATATCTCAGAGTTGCAAAGAAAAAGCCATATCTCAGACTGGCCAATAAAAAGAAAATATTAATATGGGCAAAAGAACACAGACACTGGACAGAGGAAGATTGGAAAAAAGTGTTATGGACAGACAAATCTAAGTCGGAGGTGTTCGAATCACAAAGAAGAACATTCGTGAGACGCAGAAAAAATGTGAAGATGCTGGAGGAGTGCTTGATGCCATCTGTCAAGCACGGTGGAGGCAATGTGATGGTCTGGGGGTGCTTTGGTGGTGATAAAGTGGGAGACTTGTACAGGGTAAAAGGGATCTTGAAGAAGGAAGGCTATCACTCCATTTTGTAACGCCATGCTATACCCATACTCTGCCAAGAAGGCCAGCATCCCGGAGTCGCCTCTTCACTGTTGACATTGAGACTGGTGTTTTGCGGGTACTATTTAATGAAGCTGCCAGTTGAGGACTTGTGAGGCGTCCGTTTCTCAAACTAGACACTAATGTACTTGTCCTCTTGCTCAGTTGTGCACCGGGGCCTCCCACTCCTCTTTCCATTTTGGTTAGAGCCAGTTTGTGCTGTTCTGTGAAGGGAGTAGTACACATCGTTGTACAAGATCTTCAGTTTCTTGGCAATTTCTCACATGGAATAGCCTTCATTTCTCACAACAACAATAGACTGACGAGTTTCAGAAGAAAGTCCTTTGTTTCTGGCCATTTTGAGCCTGTAATCGAACCCACAAATACTGATGCTCCATATACACAACTAGTCAAAAGAAGGCCAGTTTTATTGCTTCTTTTAAATAAGCACAACAGTTTTCAGCTGTGCAAGCATACTTGCAAAAGGGTTTTCTAACGATCAATTAGCCTTGTCAAATGATACATTTGCATTAGGTAACAACGTGCCATTGGAACACAGAAGTGATGGTTGCTGATAATGGCCTCTGTATGCCAGATGTTTACATACACCTTATCCAGCTACATTTAAAATCAGTTTTTCACAATTCCTGACATTTAACCCTAGTAAAAATTCCCTGTCTTAGGTCAGTTAGGATCAAAACCTCATTTCAAGAATGTGAAATGTCAGAATAATAGAGAAAATGACTTATTTCAGCTTTTATTTCTTTCATCACATTCCAAGTGGGTCAGAAGTTTACATAATTAGTATTTGGTAGCATTGCCTTTTACATTGTTTAACTTGGGTCAAACGTTTCAGGTAGCCTTCCACAAGCTTTCCATAATAAGTTGGGTGAATTTTGGCCCATTCCTCCTGACAGAGCTGGTGTAACTGAGTCAGGCCTCCTTCCTCGCACACGCTTTTTCAGATCTGCCCACAAACTTTCTATGGGCTTGAGGTCAGGGCTTTGTGATGGCCACTCCAATACCTTGACTTTGTTGTCCTCAAGCCATTTTGCCACAACTTTGGAAGTATGCTTGGGGTCATTGTCCATTTGGAAGACCCATTTGTGACCAAGCTTTAACTTCCTGACTGATGTCTTGAGATGTTGTTTCAATATATCCACATAATTTTCCTAGCTCATGATGCCATCTATTTTGTGAAGTGCACCAGTCCCTCCTGCGGCAAAGCACCCCACAACATGATGCTGCCACCCCCGTGCTTCACAGTTGGGATGGTGTTCTTCGGCTTGCAAGTGATTTTGCATGTGATTTTCTGGATTTTTGTTTTAGATTCCGTCTCTCACAGTTGAAGTGTACCTATGATAAAAATTACAGACCTCTACATGCTTTGTAAGTAGGAAAACCTGCAAAATCGGCAGTATATCAAATACTTGTTCTCCCCTCTGTACATCCACAGGTACACCTCCAATTGACTCAAATGATGTCAATTAGTCTATCAGAAGCTTCTAAAGCCATGACATAATTTTCTGGAATTTTCCAAGCTGTTTAAAGGCACAGTCAACTTAGTGAATGTAAACTTCTGACCCACTGGAATTATAGATAGATTATTTCACTTATAAATCACTGTCTGTAAACAATTGTTGGAAAAATTACTTGTGTCATGCACAAAGTAGATGTCCTAACCAACTTGCCAAAACTATAGTTTGTTACAAAGAAATTTGTGGAGTGGTTGAAAAACAAGTTTTAATGACTCCAACCTAAGTGTATGTAAACTTCCGACTTCAACTGCAGATATTCCATAAAAAACAATAGTCATTTAGAACATTAACTATGTCTACACTGTATTTCTGATCAATTTGAATGGACAAAAAAATGTGCTTTTCTTTAAAAAATAAGGACATTTCTAAGTAACCCCAAACTTTTGAACGGTAGAGTATATGTTTTAATAAGGTTTGTATCACAACTAAAGTGGCCAAATTACTTTTTAAAATGAAGCACATTAATCTGCTTTACAAGGGGTTTAGAGCCTAACTGGCATATGAACTCAGCAACAACAACAAAAAACGTCCCTTTTTTTAGGACCGTGTCTTTCAATGATAATTCATAAATATCCAAATAACTTCACAGATCTTCATTGTAAAGGGTTTAAACACTGTTTCCCATGCTTGCTCTATGAACCATAAACAATTAATGAACATGCACCTGAGGAACGGTCATTAAGACACTAACAGCTTACAGACGGTAGGCAATTAAGGTCACAGTTATGAAAACTTAGGACACTAAAGAGGCCTTTCTACTGAATCTGAAAAACACCAAAAGAAAGATGCCCAGGGACCCTACTCATCTGCGTGAACGTGCCTTAGGCATGCTGCAAGGAGGCATGAGGACTGCAGATGTGGCCAGAGCAATAAATTGCCATGTCCGTACTGTGAGACGCCTAAGACTGCGCTACAGGGAGACTGGACGGACAGCTGATCATCCTCGCAGTGGCAGACCACGTGTAACAACACCTGCACAGGATCGGTACATCTGAACATCACACCTGCGGGACAGGTACAGGATGGCAACAACAACTGCCCGAGTTACACCAGGAACGCACAATCCCTCTATCAGTGTTCAGACTGTCCGCAATAGGCTGAGAGAGGCTGGACTGAGGGTGCAGTCCACGAGGAGGAGATACACTGCAGTACTTAATGCAGCTGGTGGCCACACCAGATACTGACTGTTAATTTTGATTTTGCTCCCCCCTTTGTTCAGGGACAAATTATTCAATTTCTGTTAGTAACATGTCTGTGGAACTTGTTCTATTTATGTCTCAGTTGTTTAATCTTATGTTCATGCAAATTAAATGTAGTTTATGTCCATGCTGTGGAGATACAACAGTGATGTTTCAATCCGCTAGGTGTAGGCATAATACAGCTAGTGCCATCTAGACAAATCCATTACATTAGCTACCTAAAATGTACAGGATGGCAACAACAACTGCCCAAGTTACACCAGGAATGCACAATCCCTCCATCAGTTCTCAGACTGTCCGCAATAGGCTGAGAGAGGCTGGACTGAGGGCTTGTAGGCCTGTTGTAAGGCAGGTCCTCACCAGATATCACCGGCAAAAATGTCGCCTATGGGCACAAACCCACCATCGCTGGACCAGACAGGACTGGAAAAAAGTGCTCTTCACTGACGAGTCGCGGTTTTGTCTCACCAGGGGTGTTGGTCGGATTCGCGTTTATCGTCGAAGGAATGAGCGTTGCACTGAGGCCTGTACTCTGGAGCGGGATCGATTTGGAGGTGGAGGGTCTGCCATGGTCTGGGGCGGTGTGTCACAGAATCATCTGACTGAGCTTTTTTGTCCTTGCAGGCAATCTCAATGCTGTTCGTTACAGGGAAGACATCCTCCCTCATGTGGTACCCTTCCTGCAGGCTCATCCTGACATGACCCTCCAGTATGACAATGCCATCAGCCATACTGCTCGTTCTGTGCGTGATTTGCTGCAAAACAGGAATGTCAGTGTTCTGCCATGGCCAGCGAAGAGCCCGGATCTCAATCCCATTGAGCACATCTGGGACCTGTTGGATCGGAGGGTGAGGGCTAGGGCCATTCCCCCCAGAAATGTCCGGGAACTTGCAGGTGCCTTGGTCGAAGAGTGGGGTAACATCTCACAGCAAAAACTGGCAAATCCGGTGCAGTCCATGAGGAGGAGATGCACTGCAGTACTTAATGCAGCTGGTGGCCACACCAGATACTGACTGTAACTTTGATTTTGACCCCCCCCCCCCCCCCTTTGTTCAGGGACACATTATTCAATTTCTGTTAGTCACATGTCTGTGGAACTTGTTCAGTTTGTCTCAGTTGTTGAATCTTGTTATGTTCATAATACAAATATTTACAATATTTACATGTTAAGTTTGCTGAAAATAAACGCAGTTGACAGTGAGAGGGCATTTATTTTTTTGCTGAGTTTACATCCCTCGTGGCTCTGTCATACTTTGCATTCATCCATGGGTAAACATTTACTCATCTGTAAAAAGCAGTTAATTTGAGCCTGTCAGTGTGTCAGTGTTAACCACACAAACTGAACAAAAACAGTCAAATACACACAGAAATAGGATGGATCGGAGGGTGAGGGCTAGGGCCATTCCCCCCAGAAATGTCTGGGAACTTGCAGGTGCCTTGGTGGAAGAGTGGGGTAACATCTCACAGCAAGAACTGGCAAATGTGGTCCATGAGGAGGAGATGCACTGCAGTACTTAATGCAGCTGGTGGCCACACCAGATACTGACTGTTACTTTTGATTTTGACCCACACTTTTTCAGGGACACATTATTCCATTTTTGTTAGTCACATGTCTGTGGAACTTGTTCAGTTTATGTCTCAGTTGTTGAATCTTGCTATGTTCATACAAATATTTACACATGTTAAGTTTGCTGAAAATAAACGCAGTTGACAGTGAGAGGACGTTTCTTTTTTTTATTTTGCTGAGTTTATAAGCAGCGCATGAGTTTCAAGTTTGAAGAAGATCATTTATAATAAAAGCATTACAATCATAATTGCATTTGCGGTCACTTTTGATAATGGTGTTTTCCGCAAATGGAATATTTGCGCTTATAGCCTATGTGCGCATTTCTGCACTTATAATATGAATAAATAGCCTAATAGTTTATCAACATTTTAAGCTAAATGTTCTGAGCTGTTGCATCAGACACATTGCATAAAAATGTTTTTGTTGATGCTAGTGTTTGTATTAATTTTGGATGTATCACTTCAGACTGTTTGGAGTATTTATTTCTTGCACAGAATAGTTCAACTTTCGTACTATGGGGGATAGTAGATTTACATAGGCTAGTGCTTTTGCTGTTCGTTAAGCCTACTCATCTTGTTGGCTGACGAAAAGTAAATGTGGAATGTTCTTCCAGTATCTTCAATATGCACCTTGGAATTGGATAAGGACGCACGCAGTTGTGTCCCTGATGGGTCTGTCTTCACTTGTAGCCTGTGAGAAAGACCCGATCACTTGACGGAGAGCCGTGCGAGTGAGACACACTTCGGATTTCACAGCACACTCAGAGAGAAGGGTACAACACTGCACTCCAGGCAACAAAAAGCATGGATTTTTTTAGGGTGCATTATGGCCACAAAGGGGATGCCACCTTGAAATTTGAGGCATTATGAAGTGCTTGTCAAATTGTGAATGAGAGACTATTGGTGTGTGTACAGCCTGCACAAAAAAATAAGCAGACCTCATGCCTTTCAAGAGACTTTTTCCAAACCATCATTAGTCTCATCATGCAGCCTTACAATGTATTAAAAATCTAAACATATAGCCCATGTTTGTGAAACAACTAAAGTTACATAAATAACTCTAAATTAAGTATTTAGGAGTACCCATTTCTTGGTTAACCATTCAACACAGAATAGCGCATGTGTGCACTCCCTCAAATCGTTTGGAGAAAATATTTATATTTTATTCAGCTTTTTTCAATTGTATTTTTCATACTATAAAATAACACCATGGAATTATAAACAAATCTTGTCTGTTAAATTAACTAGTGTAGACCACAGCCATTTGGCATAGCCAGATCAGGACCTAACATAAGGACAACTCAGAGTATGCTATTCTTTTCTTCTGAAATAGACTCCATTTTCTTCATATCATGTTTCTTTAGACCTGTCTAAAATCATTAATGGATTTATTGTGAAGGTGTAGACTATATTACATGGATTTATTAGACTCTTTAAAATGGCTTGTAGGCTATGTGTGGAAGCCAGGAGATGTTAAATGTGTTTATGTTCATTAATGGTCAATTACCGTGAGTCCGACAGTTATTTGCTTGACAATCATCGGCTGACGAGACTTCGTGGCCGCCACAGGCCTAGTCTGAGCCACTAGAAATCTTCCACCAGCCAGTCAGTCACCACCACATCACATAAGACAGATTCAACATCCCCTCAAACACCAAGGTCCCTCTGAAGAGGTTGGCTGATCTCTGGAAGCAACATTGACAATATTGTTATAACTACATACCATACTGTAAAGGAGAGAGAAATCGCTCTGAAACAGTCCAGAAAAGCAGAATACAAAGACCGGTGTGGAATTTCACATTAATATACCTAATGAAAGGTATTTTCACGAGGCATGCACTTACCCTCCCACACTGGTTTAGAACGGGTGGTCTAGTGCGCACTTACCCTCCCACACTGGTTTAGAATGGGTGGTCTAGTGCACACTTACCTCTGAAGCTGAACAAGTTGCTATGGAAATGGGCCCGAGCAAAACACTTCACTTAAAGACAACAAAACAAACACTTTAATTCCATTCCTGACACAGTGATGTGAAGTGTGGCGAGACAATCTTAAAAAATGCCCAATGCTAGACGAATTTACTCAGAAGGGGGATAAACAAATAGCGACCCGGGATCGCCTGTGTGAATTGAAAATGGTCGCCTGCAGTCTGGATGAAATGCCCCCAGCTGGGAGTGATGTGAATCTGTGGCTGGCCGCATCCGTCGACGCAAATATCTAATCAGACACCCGCTGAGCGTGTCGGGCCTCCCACCCCCATCCTTGTTTAACTCCACTTCCACTTCAGTGTGCAGCCTCTGGTCAGTGAGCTCAGCCTCACTCAACTGTTCCTTTAGCCATCAACACCATGGAGGGCTTGTGTTCTGAGTGGGTGTAGGCTGTAGGCTTCACCCATCCAACCACAGCAAACAAAACCAGAGAGACAGGAGGGTGGAGGATGCACCCTGACCGTGGAACATGTTTAAACCCTTAACCCATCTGCGGTAAATGTAATAACAATAGTATTTCTGACACTTAGGAGATAACATGGTGCAAAGCCTCCATGTGAATTGACGAATGCACCGGAGAAACCTACAATAACATCTGAACAAACAGCAGAGTAATCCCACCGTGACTCCTCAAAGCAAAGGTCATCATAACATTTACACTGACCAGAAACAGCTGTGGCAGACTTATGTACATTCCATACCTCCACACATACACTGGTGAGGAGAAACAATGTCACTGGCTTACAGGTTATAGCTAGGGAATAACACTCTGGAGAGGCTTATTCCAGCATGCGAGGTAAATAACATTTTGTTAAGGGAGAAAATTGGGTTTGCAGGGGGAGCAAGAAAACTAACTTTTATCCCTCTCTTTTTTCCTACCAATAAAGCATATTACTAAACATACTGCTAAACTTGAAGATATCCTTCCTAATCCCCTTTCCCCAAACTAATCGGCTCAGTGGAAAGTGTTGCTGGTGCCTGTGATATGTGAAGTGGAGCCTGGGTGTCCTGAACCCCGTCGAGGAGCGAGGCGACAGCCTGAAATTAGTTTCTGTCCTCCCTCATCTCCTCCCTGGCTCCAGGACCTGATCCTGTTGCCTGGCATTACCGTTAACACTGCTGGAGCACCATAACAATACAGTGTGGCACAGCACAATGAAGACAGAATACAGCACCGGTGTCAGAAAACATAGACTCTAGAACATGAGGGGTCCGCGGCAGCAGACACACAAACGGTAACTGGGTCATTCGTATGGCTTGTAGAGTTTGGCTGTGTCCCAAAATGTCTCATTACAGTCAAATAGAAGCCACATGTAAATGTACAGTATAATCTGCTAATGTAAATGTTGCCCTTATCATGATGAGAACTCATTAATGTTCTACAGAGGTCAATGGGCTTGATGGACGATCCTCCAAGGAGAGGAGGGGAGAGACCTCTTAGAGGTGTTTAATAAAACAACTTGGAATGAGAACCAGCGACAATACTTCCTTAATATCTACCACTTGGGCATAATCCTTGATTAATGCATGCATCTAGGTGTAGGCTAGGCCTATTCCAAGGAACTTTGAGCTGTTGTGAATGCTTATGGCAAGCAGTAATCCTTTCGTCAATATGACCTGTGTGCAAAGCTTGATGAAGGATTTCTAGCCTTGATACATTAAGGCTGGTTTAAGGAGCCATGAGCCGCTATGAATAGTTATCATATCATCCCATGCATCATGTGGTGACAAGAGGAAATAAATGAATAATGCTTTAATCACCAGCGGCTCATAGAAAGTGTTATCCCACAATAATGATTATAGCCATTATAATTTCTCCTCGGAGAACTGTGGCATATCATTGGTCATAATAACAGATGACGTCTCCTGACTAACAGCAGCTCATGTAATAATATCTGATGCTCAGTGAAGCGGAGCCATCTCTTTCCCTTTCTCTAATTACTTGGTAGTGTGGAGTAATGAACACTTCATAAGCACCTGTTTCATCTCCTAAAGAGGGAGGTTTCAGTTGGAGCCACTCAGACAGACACAGTCTAATCAGCCCAGGAGAGGCGATGGTGAGATCAATATTTGGGGTTGGAGTCAAGCTGCCTTCCACATGTCGCAACCGTGTTCATTATTACCTGCTCGACTTCAATGGAAAGCCATTATCGAGCGCTAAGCTGCGTCCTGACAGTTATGTTTTTTCATCCTCTCCCTGGCTGTAACAACAGGCTGTAGCTGTAGCGAGCTCGTCTCATCAAACATGATCTACAATCTGCCCATCTGCCCTGTGCTCTCCACGTCAAACCTCTTCACTGTCACTTAACCTTCAACAACAGCTCACAGGAAGCCACTTTGAATATGGGCCATTCCTTTTAATTCATCCCATCATATGATCTGGAACCATGTCTTTAATTATAGAGAAATCTTCCTGTATCTGAGGTATAAAAGAGAAACTGTCAGTACGACAATTGCCTTCACAAGGTCAAACTGTTAAGGGCAATTCCACGGGAACAGAATGATGCTGAAACATTTTCAATTTAAAATGTATGCCAAACAAAAAACAATGATCGCAAAGTTAAGCAAACCATACAACTCTATGCACAAGGACAACCTGTAGTCTCTCAGCTCAGATCATAACCAGTTTCCACTGAACATTTTACAAAAACATATTTACTTCAAGACCAGTGCAGATGCAAAGTTCTTCAAGTAATTTTTTTTTTTTTTTAAATATTCAGTGGAAACCGGATATGATCTGAGCTCAGTGAACTACAGGCAGTAAAAGTTATCTGTGATTAAATGCACAGCAAGGCGACTTAACCCTATGTGCTTGAACACAGCACATCAGCATACAGGACTCGTCCGGATTTAGAGTGTTTATGGGACTTGTGGTGGATTGGGCTTGTGAAACGGCCGGGGCTATAAAGGCAGATAACAGTCATGTCAAGAACATTTTGGATGAAAAACTCCACTGGGTTCCCTCTCACTTCTAACAATGAGAGAATACGTTTGACTAGTCTATGGATTTGAGTAAAGGCTCTGACACTCTAAGCCTCTCTATTTCGACTTTCTCCAGAAGGAAGTCAAGATGCTTCAAATCGCCTCATTAGAGACTGCCACAGCTGACTGGCCGAGTTAACACATGGACCTGCTATCGAGTTCTGGTTGAAACTCAGAGCTCCTACATCCCCTATCCTGGACAAGGTTACTGGTTAAGTCGATCACTTCACAGTTCAGACACAGCCTCACTGCTCTGCTGTTCTCCGGGGCTCTGTGCCCTGTCCAGACAGGACAGGACTGACAGTACTTAAAAAGAAAGGGGGGTGCAAGGTACGTGCTTAGAAGGATGAGTCTCTTTAGAGAACATGAGAGGGAGAGACTGGCTTCTAGAGAGGCCCTCCCTTATCTGTCTCAGCCTCTCGACTGTTATCCTGATGGCATATTTCAGAAAACCCAGTAAGACACAGGGAAGTCTCAGGGGGCAGGGACAGTCTATGGCTCTGAATGCATAACAGAATGTGTAATAGGAGGGATGTCATTGTACCATTTCATACACCTGAGGAGGCGTAGGCAGGGACGCAATCTTTGGCTACAGCGAGCTCACTGCACATGGAGGGTGACATGCTGAAGGAATTTGGTGACAGCAAGATTCACTTAGATTGTTTTTCTTTTTGACATTCAGGAGGAGAGCAGTCGGGCATTCCGTGTGTGTGCGTGTGTGTGTGTGTGTGTGTGTGTGTGTGTGTGTGTGTGTGTGTGTGTGTGTGTGCGTGTAGAGAGATCAGTTTGAGAGACACGTAGGTGTAGGGGGTGGGCGTTGAACCACAGGACCCAGAGAGACCGTAAACTAAAAAGATCTCATCTAATGAGGCTCGTGTAAAACTCTTTCTAGTGGAAAGATGAATGCTGCGACCGCAGCCTAGATCCCATCTAGGCTGCTTTGCTCCAATCTCCCTGATTGGCAGACCACGCAGGTGGGCACCAGGCAGGCAGCACATCTCCTAGGGAGAGAAGAGGGAGCCAGAGCAGGCAGACAGGAGGAATAGAGTAGAGGAGAGAAAAGGCTAGAGCTTAAGGCCAGTTTTAAGGCCAGGCAGTGTCACTGCCAGCACAGCAGGCAGCAAGGCCAAATGACTCCACACACCGAGGGCAAAACTGTCCTATTTAAACGGCAATGATGCAGCCATTTCTTGCTGGGTCATCATACCCCATAGCATATCTTATGCCATGTTAAGCATGGAGGTAAAATGTGAGCAGGAGTAATGAGTGCACCTTGATTCAACCCCCAGGTATGCTCACACTCCAATGGACAGGAACATACGGGGGGTTATGGTTATCAACGCTACACAAATGTAGTGCTTTGTATTTCTACTCTCTCACACCGATACAGCACAACTTATGATCCCTGAGTGTTCAACTAAGTCTGCCGAGATCTACCAGGTGTGAGATTACTACACAACTGGCACACAGCACTCCGGGAGTTGTTGTCAGGTAAGCACAGAACATAACGCAAAACCCACCTTCATAGTGTGGTGGGTTCTAAATGATGTCCTATCCATATGGTGGTTGTTCTGTTGTGTGATGCCTCACAGTAAAAACCTTCCCAGTGGAAACACAGTAACTTTTGTGGTTCCAATGAAGATATTCATTAGTGCCACCTTGAGTGCCGTTCCAACAGATTGCAAGAAACCTCCAGGCATCCCAGCAGGGGATGTACGTTCATTGAGATGCATAGTCACATATGGCAAATGTAAGTTTGACTGTCATGTTCATAGGGGTAGAAAGGGGCATTGCGCCCCACAGGACAAGCTGCAACAGAGCTATTTTCATTAGTGCAAACAAGTATCAAACCAGCAATCTTCATTACCGCAAAGAACACATGATTCATTACTCGTGTCTTTTAATACAGTTGAATCATACTATTTTGTATACAGCTGTTCATATCTTGGCATATTAAAAGCATATCACACAACATGTTCCCCATGTAGGCTTGTGTTGTATCTCCAAAGAGTAGTGTGCAGCGTGTTCTACAGTAACAAAGTCCTTCAGGTCAGAGAGGAGATCTATTTACAATACTACAAATCAACTCTCACTTCAGAGTAAACAGGAGCTCCGGATAAGAGAACAGAAAGGAAAGCAGAGGAAAAGAAAGGCAAACAGACACACTTCTCTGAGGCAAGAAGCCAGAGGAGAGGACTGAGTGACAGCGCAGTGCTTACCCTCCAAGCTATGACTTTATTTCTGTCCAAAACTTTTAGTCAGTCACCAACTCCAAAAGGCTAAACATATCCTACCCAAGATGGCACTCTAAAACCGTGGCCCATCCATCACTAACCAGGTCATTACTAACGTGCTCTCTCATGAATGTTGTGGCTTAATTAGGGATGAGAGTAAACAGATTGTTTACTGTAAAAGCGGGTGTCTTGTAACGGATACAAATGGCTGTGGACCCTGGGCTATGATTAATATCCTCCGTGTCGCGACCCTCTGCCTGCCGTAAACAGGGAAGATGCACTTTATAATCATACCAGCCAAAACAGTGGTAACAAGCCTTCAGCCCACTGTTTGCTAATGAGTCGTGATTTACCTGTAAATACAGGAATGTAGACAGAGCCAACAATTCTTGTGATCTTGTGATAGTCAGTCACTTGAAAATTGCTAGTGTGAAATGATTCACTGATTTGTTCGCTCGTAATAAGAGGGCTTCTCTCATCTCGTCAGATTGGCTCTAGAAAAATAATGTACACGCACAAAAATGTCTGTCACTAAGACTTTCAGGACATTCTGAGAAACAGAGATTGCATTCAAACTGCATTAGCATTTTAGTGGGGAGAGAAGTAGGTCTAACAACATACATAGGGAAAGATATTGCCTCGACTGAAATGTTCTTATGACTTTGTCCTTCCTAGCCAAAAGATGGCCTTTGCCTACTCATCTAGTTTCCCTGACTGTGCTCAAAGAGTTGGAAACACTATGTTTCGATCCTATAATTTTTTTTTTTCACCTTCTCATTTACAACTGCGAAGATGGCCAAGATAAAGCAAAGCAGTGCGACAAAAACAACAGTTACACATGGGATAAAGAAACGTACAGTCAATAACACAATAGAAACATCTGTATATAGTGTGTGCAAATGAAGTAAGGATCACAGTTGCATCACAGTTGTATAACAAAATCACAATGGCTGACTGTGTTTTCAGCTTGACTAACCTCAACACTGACAAGAGAGAATACAGGATGTGGCAGGTGCAGTGAAAAATACATGTTTTCTTGTCTCACAACCATAAACAGGATTAGCTACTTGATGACAGAGGAAACAGGCTTAAAGAAGAGAGCGGCTGTGGAGTGGAGCCTACAGGCGTGCGGTGCGGTTTCATGCCAGCCCTATATGGTAGCTAGCTGTGTTCCTGGCCACGCTTGCTTGCGTTTGCCTACAGCCCGTTGGAGGCGGCTAAAAATAGGAGCGGGCCTCGTCACCCGCGGAAAACCTAAGACCTTGTGTTCGGACTGAGGGAAAAGGCAAACTCCAAAAGGTGACCTTGGGTTCGAGCTGCTGGGAAGCTTTGTTCCTCTGGACTGATGTCACTCACACAAACCCAGGAGACACGCAGACAAGAGTATAACCAAGAGCTGGAAAGAAATTAAATCAATGGATTTTATTTCCCCTCTTATTTCAAAAATAAAAGCCTGTCTGTCTGGAATGAGAGCGTGCAGCAGCGGCAGAATTCTATGCTGAGTACATTTTAAAACTCAGTGGCTGAGTAGGAGTGACTAACCGAGTCAGTTTCTGTGTGCTTATCCCTTTGACAATGCAACTCTCTGAAGACTAGGCTATACACTTTGAAGTACCCCCCCCCCACCATTTATTTGAATCATCTCCACACACAGCAACATGTAGAACCAAAACCTGAGGCTGTTATCTTCAGCTGGACCATACCCTAAACTCTGTACTAAACTAATAACAAAACACGAGAAAAGCAGAAGATAAATACATTGACATTTCTCAAACCTTCACGTGTGTGTTTGATGGGAAAATAAAATTTTCCAAACTCCACCGACCAGAGTGTTTTTTCACACAGTGCCTGTGGAGCTTATGCCATTGGGCCCTGGATACACCACTGGCTGTAGGAAATGACTCATTACAGAGAGTCAAAACAGGACTACTGCTAGTCACACAATATGACTGAACAGAGAACAGGTCAAAAAGACTACAGAAGCCCAGCTTACTAGCTAAATCCTTGGCTAAGGCGAGAAAAGAGGCAGGTTTGTTAACTGGTTCCAGGTTTCTTAATCGTAAAGGTAGGGAGCATATTAGATCCAGGCTAAACTGCATCGATAATGGAGAGGGAGAGATCCAACAAGCTGCTTCCATGTGTCTGGGAGAGACTCCATGGCCAAGGCTGTCTGTGTTCCAGCCAAGCCCAGCCAGACTCCCTGCAGACCAGGCCCTGATCGTATCAGTGACCGTCAGACAGACATGAGCCTATTTCAACAGCAGCTCCTCCACTCTCTCACCCCACTGAGAACCACACTGTTTAAATAGCACTGCTGGCGCTACAACACATCTCCAAACAAGATCATTCTAATGCCTCAAACAGAGAACAGCCAAACGCACCGGCCACCATTAATGACAGGCCCAGAAATGTAGGCAGGTTTTGCAGAGGTATTTAACTTGGTTCCCCCAGATCTCTGAATTATTTAGTCTTACATGATATTTCTTCCTCCCACTGACATGGTAAAACATTCACATTGTGGGGTACTCAGTGCTCACTTCAACCATTAGAGCCTGAATACCCATGGTGTATAGAGGTATATGTAAGCTTCACTAGAAAGAGGGAGGGAGAGAAGAGGATTACACCCCAAAAACCTTCTCCTGACTCTGATTGACGCAAGGTTCCAGATAATAAAAATCTCCCCAGCGAAAGATTGTTACAGTAATCAGGTATGAGCGTGTATGACTGTTTGTGCTGTCCCTAATCTCTGAATGGATTTTAAAACCTCTGGGGTCCATCTAGCCCATTCATTTCTGATTCCCAAATAGCGTCGGTCGGTTATGTAAAATT
Source organism: Salmo salar (assembly GCF_965601325.2). NCBI lineage: Eukaryota > Metazoa > Chordata > Actinopteri > Salmoniformes > Salmonidae > Salmo > Salmo salar. Next base: position 42,420,255 of record NC_138305.1, on the reverse strand, counting down.
ACCTATGGCTCCGGAAATCAATATCTGATCCATTGAGGAGTTAAGTGCTTTGCTCTGACAGGTCGGCCTATCCCATTCAGCAACGCGTCAGGTGATGGAAAACTGGCCAGCCGTAAATAACAGCAGGTCTAAGTCAGCCCTGTATTAATCCCCATCCATTGCTCATAGGAGGAAAAACATCCATGGTCTAAATCAGAGGTGACCAGGGGCCTTCACTTCAGTACAACTTATGAATGGTTAACAACTCCACTGCATCAATAGCTTTTTTCAGAAGGTCCTGGTATAATTGATCTTGCAGTACATTAAGCGGTATGCGGTGCGGACATCAGCCGCAATGAGCACATCAGGAGGAGAGCCTCTTTATGGCTCTTCCCTCATCCCTTGTCATGATGATGAACAAGTGTCTGTTCAGCTCTCCAATCCGTCGCTCAGGGCTGGTTGATCGACAGGGACGGGGCTGACCAGTATGCAGGGCTGTGGCTGTACTGCCATGCATCTGTTTAGTTTCACTGATACATTCTTTATCAAAGGTTCCGGCCCACATTGACTTCCACCCAAGCAAAAGGGGCAGGGGCCGTCACTGAAGCCAGGGAGAGATCTCAGAGGCTGCCTACCAGGCCCCATCTCCCCTACCACACGCCCCCCGGCTTCCTGCACGTGTCTCGGCCTCCACTGTCTTGCTCAAAGCAGCTTAAAGCAGGTTGGGCGTACAGAACCAACTCCCTCTACTTTCTCCTGCAGGACTCGGAGGAGCTCCCTGGACTCAGGTTCTAAGTCTCACATCAATGTGTCCGCCTCTCTTAGAGGATGAAAGGGTGAGCAGAGCTCAGTACGCTCAGTTTTAGAGAGGAGGAAATGGATCCAATCTGCTGGGAGGTGGCACAGCCTCACTGTACTGGTGTTGGAATACAACAAAGGAGAATACTATAAACACGCCTGGTACACTTGTTATGTCTGTCAATAACACCATCTCCAAGCTCTGCATACCAGGACATTATTTTCTATGGTGGTAAGTCAAACACCCTATTCCCTGTGTAAATCAGGACTAGGTTCTGCTACAGGTTAGCTGCAGAGCACTAGAAAGCAACATTATGACACACTTATCACATTGTTGTGATGAAAAACTGCATGGGACAGGCTTGCCAATCCAAGAAGAACAAAAAAAAGTGTTGCTTTTAACCACAAACCTCTAGAACCTATAGTCTTACCGCATGATGCGTCACTGCCGTACTAGCATTCCCCTGGCGTTCCCTCATCTGAAAACAATATGCAATGAACTAGCTGGTACATCTACCTACTGTAAGCCCTTTTAGTCCTGTGGATATCTGTCTCAGGATATAGTCGCTCTATCAGAGCGGACTTTAACATAATAAATACACCAGGTATAGAATTACATATTCCCCACTCTCCAAACTTTACAAAAAGAACCAGCAAAGGTGGTTCATTGTAGTTGCTTCTGTGAAGCACGCTCCCTTGTTCCTGCCATTGCTGCTTGTGCTTAACGGTGTGACTTGCCTCTCCTCAAGCTCCTCTCATCTACATTTTACAGTTCAGAAATCACATGAATATGAATGGAAGCGAAAATACGAGGTCTCATTACAATGAATTACAATGAGGTTTCCACACAAAACATGCAGTGCAATGCAAGTCCTAAACATAACACATTGACATGTTCTTTGTATATTCATTAGTACAGGGAATTTCAATAGCAAGCCAATATGCACTTTTTTTACAGTGCATGCTGTAAGCTGATGAAACATTCCCCCAGTGTCTCTCAGTCAGAACAAAATGATGGGAAGCACAATGAATGTGTGAACTCTTGAGAATTCCTGTAGGGAATTAATACACTCAAAAACCTGGCTGCTTCTGGTGTCTGGTGTTAAAAGGTAAAGAATTACTGTCAACCTCACTCTCCAGTAGTATGACTTGCATAAACCCGCAAGAGGACCTATTTCATACCATTTTATCTTAATTGGAGGGAAATGATATTAAATTAGATAATTGCTCTGAAATAATTGGCAATATTTGATAAACAGCATCCTTCAGAATGATGCATGGCTTCATAACCTAAAACTCAATTCTGTGGCGTGTGGGGGGAAAATAATTGCAGTATGCTCTCCATTTTATTAAAAACCTCTTACAGACAAAAATGTGTTAGAGGCAGAAATGATTTCCGTTCAGAACTCCGACAGAGTTTCCAGCCTTGATAATTCTATAAATATTTGATAATAAGTCATCCACAGTGAGCATCCACAGTGAGCATCCACAGTGAGCATCCACAGTGAGCATCCACAGTGAGCATCCACAGTGAGCATCCACAGTGAGCATCCACATTGAGCATCCACAGTGAGCATCCACATTGGAGACAGAAAAAGAGGGGATACAAAGATCAGCTTCTTTTTATGCTTCTCTTTAGATTGGGCCTCTTCATATACTTTCTTTGCTGAGCTCATTGAACTTCTAAGTGTCTTTCTCCCACGTTGGTGTTGCTACTGCTGTTCTGTTTATGAGAGCCACTTAGCTTGGAACCAAGGTTCAGTAGCTCCCTAAAAACATTTTGAAATGGGGAGAGAAAAAGCATAGATTTTCTGGTTGGAAAAGTCCTCATGTCTGCTGAAATTCAACTGGAGGAGTCTATTTGGTGGGATCTATGACTTGACCTTATTTTCCAACCATGCATTAGAGCAGGTAATTAAAAAACTCTGACTGCATGAAGACAAATAGAGGTCTGATATGAGTCATGAGTCACAATAGCTGAACGGGAAAAGGGGTTTGGTTCCTAAGAGATTGTTTCCTGACCATGTGAGAGAACTGCAGTCCCACACAAATCCCAGGGTTAGCAGACACTAGAAGCCCTCCTCTCAGACGAGATTGGCTAAACCCTTGATATATTTCACAGCTTTACATCTCCTTGAAGGACTGCCCTGCACTCAAGAGATTGGCAGGCAGCAAAGCTCTCACCTCTCTTTGACGGTACAACTTCCAGAAACTTTGGGATAACATTGTTCCAACATTGCTGCAATACAATTCTCTGAAGCCTCACGTCACTCTTATCTAGGGGCAATGGTTGTTCAACTATCTCTATGTAATTGTCTCCACTAACATGGTGTCTATCAAACTGTGGCAGATGGAATAAATGAAGTCCTCTTTTCCTTATGACATGTATCAGATCTCATTGAGTTATAGCAGTAGTTCTGGGCAGCACCAGCAGAGTTTTCACAGTTAGGTACATACCTCTTTGCCAGAAAGGTAATAGGCAGAGAGCAGGCCTCCGACAAACCGGATGTTCACTTCAAAGACAGAGACCTCAGCATTCTGCAGAGAGAACAGACAAAGGAGAGAGATGGAGAGATAGAGATACAGAGGAATGGAGAGAGAGACAGAGGGGGAGGAGAGAGACAAAGGTTACATGATTAGGAGTATTCAACCTGCTGAGTCACCAGGCAGCAGCTGGCAGGCGGTACACAGGGTAGGAATATCCTCACATCACACACTGAACGTAAACACTGCAGACATACACAGGGTTCTACACTAACTCTTTCAGTTGGTGGCACCAGCAGAATGATTGGGTCCCATCAATTTTTTAAATACAAAAAATGTATATAGATGTGGGCTACAGCTGAGGACACACTGAGGTATCACCATCCTTATCCCATGCCTTTACAGAGGACTCTGTACAGTACATCAGAGAAGTGATCAAATAGTGTCATTTTAGAGTAAACTACCTAATGTTACAACAACAAACATTTGACCAACTGTATCGATACAATAGTGTGGTCCACTATCCCCACAGTTAAAATGGAACACAAAGAGAAGGGTCTGTCAGAGAACAGACTTCCACAGAGCTCACACAGCGCTGAGGCTAAACAACTCTGGGAAAAGTTATCTAGAATTCAGAAACTACCCACATTGGGTTCAATTTACGTGTGTTATTTCATCTTAAGGTCAAGCTAGGAAGCACGAGTTGCCACCAACAAATTTAAGCAATATGAAGAGGTGATGCGATGCCTTCCTGGTATGGAACCCCATCATGCCCAAACACAGACCTGCACTCAGCCCATTTCCCTCCGAAGGGCCCCAGGCTTGGTTTTCTCCATTGGAATAGGCAGACTTATTACCCATTCCTCATGTAGATTGTCATTACTCTGAAAAGAAGCATGTGGAGCCTGTCAATCCAGGATAAATTGCTATTCTTTTAATACTGAGAAATGATGGCTTTCATAACCTCATTCTAACTTCCAGCCCTTTGCTTTATATGATAGATGATGTAGAGTGGCCTTCAAATATTTAAGTTAATCATATTATTATGTGCTTATTCCTTGAGGTTTTACTGAGAGGAAATGTTCATGTTATTGCCTCTACTTTGAGTGTACCACATAAAACATTTTTAAATAAAAATGGTGCTTTTTACATTGGACTAAACTTTATCTTTCCACAATATGAGAAACTTGCGTTCCTAATGGGGGGAGAGGGGCTCAGTGACCATGCATGGTAATTATACCAAATAACAACTAAATATCAGTAGATACAACTTTTTTTATCCTCATTTTACCATGGGTAATTTGTTTCCTGCAGACTATTTGTTTTGGGACAAACAACAGAATATTTGTTAACATGTTTTTTTTATGTTGAATTGTAAAGCTTTATCTCTTAGATTTTCCCATACAAAGGCTTCTGCAGAGCATGATTTCAATGACAATTTTTACATGAGTAAACTAATCTGGTCGGGAGAGATTCTGTAACTTATATTCTTTAATAGTAGAGAACCTGTGACAGGCAGGCAATTTAATTTAACAGCAGGCAACCTTATAATTTAAATCTAATGTATTTAGTCCAAACCTGCAGACTGTGAAACCCAAATTCGTCATATTTCTGTTAGCATTATCAATGGTGTGTTAATGACTTAAAATTTTGACAGATGGCAGTTGTTTAAATGGGGAAGGCATTTTTCATTGCTGGAATTAAGTGTTTTTCCCCTGACTATGGACTGAATGACTTGGCACACCTCAGTGGAAATAACTGTTGAGGAGGGGTTGAACTCTCCTGAGGACACAGCTCTGTGTAGCTAGGGTGCTTTCCACTCTAAGAGACCTTAGAGAGCTATTCTGGCCCTCAGTCAAGGACTTCAGTGAGGCCAAAGAATCAAAAGGATTTCATGACAGTCTGCTGCACTGCACCCAGGGTTCAATTACACAAAATGGAAAGTTAAGGATACTGATGAGGTAAAAAAAAAAAAATACATGAAGAACATCCAAATGTGATTGTACTGTATTGTACAAAAGGTGTGAACTCTGTAAAAAAGGATCAAATCTAGACCATCAAAATAACTTAAACTGACAACCTCAACGTATTCAGACCAGATGTTACGGGTTGCACAATTTGAATTTACATCAATATTACAGTGAAACCAAAGCAGTCTCACACACGGTATCTTGGCACGAGTCATTGCTGAATTCTCCAATGTCTGAAGAGGTCCTGCTGCTGTTTGTGTAAATATGCAATGTCTTCATGGAAGACTTCATAAACACTGGGGACAAACTTGGCTGTACTGAACCGTGGTTCATTAAAACCTCACTGTTAATTGGGTGGTAAAGTAGGGTGAGTGTCTGACTGAACACCATTCATTCTTCAGCCATGTGACAACCCACAGCTCTCCGTATCATGACCATCTACTGAAGACTCTAGTCAGGCCTAACTTCAACCTGAATCAGATTTGATGTTATAATCTTATCAATTATACTCCCTGTCTATGTTAAATGAATGAGCTCCTCTTCCACTGAAAAATTACAAAAGACACTAGGGAAAATAATTGAGATGGTCTGAGGGAATGGAAGGATGGAATGATGAAATCAAATCAAATTGTATTGGTCACATACACATATTTAGCAGATGTTATCGCAAGTGTAGCGAAATGCTTGTGTTCCTTGCTCCAACAGTGCAGTAGTATCTAACAGAGCAGAAGTATCTAAAAACAATTCACAACAATGCACACAAATCTAAAAGTAAAATAATGTAATTAAGAAATACATAAATATTACATTGAGCAATGTTGGAGTGGCATTGACTAAAATACATTAGAATAGAATACAGTATATACATATGAGATGATTAAAGCAGTATGTAAACATTATTTAAACATTCTTAAACTGACTAGTGTTCCATTATTATTGTGGCCAGTGATTCCAAGGTTATGTATATAGGGCAGCAGCCTATACAGTCTAATGGCCTTGAGATAGAAGCTGTTTTTCAGTCTCTCGGTCCCAGCTTTGATGCACCTGTACTGACCTCGCCTTCTGGAAGATAGCAGGGTGAACAGGCCATGGCTCGGGTGGTTGATGTCCTTGATGACATCGGGTGCTGTAGGTGTGCTGGAGGGCAGGTAGTTTGCCCCAGGTGATGCGTTGGGCTGACCACACCACCCTCTGGAGAGCCCTGCTATTGCGGGTGGTGCAGTTGCCATACCAGGCGGTGATACAGCCTGACAGGATGCTCTCAATTGTGCATCTGTAAAGGTTTGTGAGGTTTGTAGGTGTCTTCACTACACTGTCTGTGTGGGTGTACCGTCAGTGATGTGTACGCCGAGGAACTTGAAGCTTTCCACCTTCTCCACTGCGGTCCCGTCGATGTGGATAGGGGAGTGTCCCCCTGCTGTTTCCTGAAGTCCACGATCAGCTCCTGTGTTTTGTTGACATTAAGTGAGAGGTTATTTTCCTGGCACCACTCTCCCAGGGCCCTCATCTCCTCCCTGTAGGCTGTCTCGTCATTGTTGGTAATCAGGCCTACTACTGTCGCATTGTCTGCAAACTTGATGATTGAGTTGGGGGCGTGCGTGGCCACGCTGTCATGGGTGAAGAGGGAGTACAAGAGGGGACTGAACACGCACCCTTATGGGGTCCCTGTGTTCAGGAAGTCCAGGACCCAGTTGCACAGGGTGGGGTTCAGACCCAGGGCCCTGAGTTTAATGATGAGCTTGGAGGGTACTATGCTGTTGAATGCTGAGCTATAGTCAATGAACAGCATTCTTACATAGATATTCCTCTTGTCCAGATGGGATAGGGCAGTGTGCAGTGCAAGGCAGTGTGCAGTGCAATTGTCTGTGGATATATTGGGGCGTAAAGCAAATTGAAGTGGGTCTAGGGTGTAATGTAGAGGTGATATGATCCTTAACTAGCCTCTAAAAGCATTTCATGAAGACAGAAGTGAGTGCTATGGGGCGTTAGTCATTTAGATCAGATACCTTTGCTTTCTTGGGTACAGGAACAATGGTGAACATCTTGAAGCAAGTGGGGACAGCAGACTAGGATAGGGAGAGATTGAATATGTCCGTAAACACACTTAAATATCTTACTCAAGTCTTCTCTGGCCACGGAGAAGGAGAGCCCACAGTCCTTGGTAGCGGGCCGCGTAGGTGGCACTGTGTTATCCTCAAAGCGGGCAAAAGAAGGCGTTTAGCTTGTCCAGAAGCAAGACATCAGTGTCCGTGACATGGCTGGTTTTCCCTTCATAGTCCGTGATTGTTTGTAGACCCTGCCACATACACTACCGTTCAAAAGTTTGGGGTCACTTAGAAATGTCCTTGTTTTTCATGAAAACATACATGAAATTAGTTGCAAAATGAATAGGAAATATAGTCAAGACATTGACAAAGTTATAATGTTTTTTAATTGAAATAATAATTGTGTCCTTCAAACTTTGTTTTCGTCAAAGAATCCTCAATTTGCAACAATTTCAGACTTGCAGACCTTTGGCATTCTAGTTGTCAATGTGTTGAGGTGATCTGAAGATTTCACCCCATGCTTCCTGAAGCACCTCCCACAAGTTGGATTGGCTTGATGGGCACTTCGTACATACCATACGGTCAAGCTGCTCCCACAACAGCTCAATAGGGTTGAGATCCGGTCACTGTGCTGGCAACTCCATTACAGACAGAATACCAGCTGACTGCTTCTTCCCTAAATAGTTATTGCGTAGTTTGGAGCTGTGCTTTGAGTCATTGTCCTGTTGTAGGAGGAAATTGGCTCCAATTAACATGAGCCTAAAGACATGTTGCGCAACATGAGCTCATGGGCTCTCATGAAGTGTTTGATGACCTTTTTGATCACATTTGCATTGATGTCAGAGTGATTAGAGGGACAATGGAGTGCTGAGTATCAGGCAGTTAGCAAGTTTGGTAGGCTAGTAATGACCAAAAGCAGCATCAGAGCGGTCATGTGGAACGATCATGTGGAATTTGACTGCCTTCATGACTCGTGACCGCCGGTGTGGTCACCGCAACAGCCCTAGCTCAGACTGACTCAGGCATTTTGTCCCTAAAAAAAAACTCTCAAAATGCAGTCCCCAGATGGCGTCAAGCACTCCTCCAGCATCTTTTCATTTTTTCTGCGTCTCACGAATGTTCTTCTTTGTGATTCGAACACCTCCGACTTAGATGTCTGTCCATAACACTATGTGTTCTTTTGCCCATATTAATATTTTATTTTTATTGGCCAGTCTGAGATATGGCTTTTTCTTTGCAACTCTGCCTAGAAGACCAGCATCCTGGAGTCGCCTCTTCACTGTTGACATTGAGACTGGTGTTTTGCGAGCACTATTTAATGAAGCTGGCAGTTGAGGACTTATGAGCCGTCCGTTTCTCAAACTAGACACTCTAATGTACTTGTACTCTTGCTCAGTTGTGCACCGGGGCCCCCCACTCCTCTTGCTATTCTGGTTAGAGACAGTTTGAGCTGTTCTGTGAATGGAGTAGTACACAGCGTTGTACAAGATCTTCAGCTTCTTGGCAATTTCTTGCATGGAATAGCCTTCATTTCTCAGAACAAGTATAGACTGACGAGTTTCATAAGAAAGTCCTTTGTTTCTGGACATTTTGAGCCTGTAATCGAACCCACAAATGCTGATGCTCCAGATACTCAACTAGTCTAAAGCAGGCCAGCTTTATTGCTTCCTTAATCAGAACAGTTTTCAGCTGTGCTAACATAATTGCAAAAGGGTTTTCTAATGATCAATAATAAACTTGGATTAGCTAACACAACATGCCATTGGAACACAGGAGTGATTGTTGCTGATAATGGGCCTCTGTACGCCTATGTAGATATTCCATAAAAAATTATCAGTTTCCAGCTACAATAGTCATTTACAACATCAACAATGTCTCCACTGTATTTCTGATCAATTTGATGTTATTTTAAAATGGACAAACATTTTTGGTTTTCTTTCAAATACATGGACGTTTCTAAGTGACCCCAAACTTTTGAACGGTAGTGTACGTATCGTGTCTGAGCCGTTGAATTGCGACTCCACTTTGTCTCTGTACAGACGTTTTGCCTGTTTGATTGCCTTACGGAAGGAATAACTACACTGTTTGTATTCAGCCATATTCCCAGTCACTTTGCCATGGTTAAATGTAGTGGTTCGCGCTTTCAGTTTTGCGCGAATGCTGCCCTCTAACTACGGTTTCTGGTTTTGGTAGGTTTTAATAGTCACAGTGGGTACAACATCTCCTATACACTTCCTGATGAACTCAGTCACCGTATCCATGTATTTGTCAGTGTTATTCTCAGAAGCTACCTGGAACATATCCCAGTCTGCGTGATCAAAACAATCTTGATGCATGGATTCCGAAAGGTCAGACGAGCGTTGAATTGACCTTAGCACATGTATTTCCTGTTTGAGTTTTTGCCTATAGAAAGGGAGGAGCAAAATGGAGTCCTGATCAGATTTGCCAAAGGGTGGGCGGAGGAGGACCTTATAGGTATTTCAAAAAGTTGAGTAGCAGTGGTCCAATGTTTAACCAGCGCGAGTACTACAGTCAATGTGTTGGTAGAACTTCGGTAGCCTTTTCCTCAAATTTACAAAGCTACAATAAATGCGTCCTCAGGATATGTGGTTTCCAGTTTGCATAAAGTCCAGTGTAGTTCTTTGAGGGCTGTCATGGTATCTGCTTGAGGGGGAATATACACGGCTGTGACTATAACCAAAGAGAATTCTCTTGGGAAATAATACGGACAGCATTTGATGGTGAGGTATTCTAGGTTGGGTGAACAAAAGGACTTGAGTTTCTGTATGTTACCACAATCACACCATGAGTAGTTAATCATGAAACATACACCCCCGCCTTTCCTCTTCCCGGAGAGTTCTTTATTCCTGTCTGCGCGATGTACTGAGAATCCAGCTGGCTGTATGGACAGGAACAGTATATCCAGAGAGAGCAATGTTTCTGTGAAACAATAGTATGTTACAATCCCTGATGTCTCTCGGGAAGGAGACCCTCAGCCTGAGCTCATCTACTTTATTATCCAGAGAATGAACATTAGCGAGAAATATGCTCGGAAGCTGTGGATGGTGTGCACTCCTCCTGAGTTGGACTAGAAGTTCACTCCGAATACTTCTTCTCCGCCGGTAGTGTTTTGGAGCAGCTTCTGGATTAAGTTAAATTGCCCTGGGGGGTACGAACAAAGGATCCAATTCTGGAAAGTCATATTCCTAGTCGTAATGCTGGTGAGTTACCACCACTCTGATATCCTGCTGTACAGTATGTAATAACACAAAAACAATTCTGGAATAATAATGTAAGAAATAACACACAAAATCCAAATTCTGCAAAGTTCCTTATGAGCTAGAAGCAGAGCTGACATGTCTGAAGGCAACATCTTACTCTCTGTTAGAACCTAGTGTAGAGGTTCTAGAGCTGAGGTACTGTATAGCTGAGCTCCATCTCATCACAATGCTGAGAGCAATGGCAGCAAATGACAACAGTAATACTCTGACAGTAAAATCCCCTCAAGGAAGCCCTTGAGAGGTCACAAAGAGCAGCAGTGAAAACCAACTACTGGAGATGATGCACCAATGCACTTACTAAGCCTGGCCTACACTGCTACACAAATAACATGCTGCCATGTCTGTGGATCAGCTGTCAGAAGACTCTTAGTAATACTCATCCTCTGATGCTGTGCGCGTGTGTGTGAGAGTGACAGTATCTACCTGCGCTGCATCTACCTCAAACCTCTGGCTAGAAAATGTCTCCCTTTTGTTAACATGCAGGCCGATGTCCAGCAAGGCTGTGCAGTCATTACACAGCTCGTGCCTTCAGGCTGAAAGTGGAGCCAGGGCCCTTCCATAATACATAACCTCTGCCTTTGTTCCTGCACTGGCCTTGCCTTTCACAGCAGCCCACAACACAAAGCATCTAGGCACAAGGCAGGGGCAAATAAAGACCGGGCACCAGGGGCTTACTTGCTTTCTCGCTCTTCATCTCTTCCCGGCAGGACTGACGGGAGCGTAAAAGAAAAGTCGTCCCTGGCCATTATAGTCCGAGCTGGTTAGCGTGTTGTGTTTGACCAGACCCACTTTATATTCTGACCTTGTGTGTCTGTCTATCCGTCGTGCTCGTCTGTCAGAGTGAGTGGGTGTGCTGGGGCAGAGCCTATTAAAGTGTAACACACAAAGAAGAGCGATGGCAGGGGAGGGACCCTGGTTCAGAGGGCAAGGCAGTGGCTAGCCTACAACGGATGGGCTTTTCGTTTAATAAAATACTTTTTTTTATCAATTTACAGGGCATGACATGAATGAAAAACTGGGGGAGCTCAGCAATAATTGAATTACCAATGCCTTGCTTGTCAATGTCAATTGGCTAGATAATCAAGACAAGTGTCATTCAGGGATCCCCACGACCTTGTCTTGAAAGCTGAACATTAAACTCTGCGACGTCTCCCCTGTTCCAGTGAATCTGTATTGAACAGAGGCATCAGGAGATGCAGTGGTTAGCTCCTGTCTTTCAGTATTCCAGTCATGGCTCCTCACTAATACCACAGTCAGGCGGGATGGAGGGCCAAATGGAAAACCAGACCACTCCATCCATGTTAAGATAATATTGCAAGGGGAGGAGCTGGAGAGGAGGGGGTTGTATCAATCTTTGATTTAGATTATTCTGTATTCAGGAGACAAAGTGAATATTAATGCCCAGTCCACCAGGGCTTTTGTAGGCTCCTTTATTGTTGGAATTGCTGGAGGGCAGTGAAGCCAAAGCCTTTCAATTAAAAGTTTGTTAACACTCTTTATGAAATCTTCTGATCACTTATGCTATTTTCTCTCTCTCCCTCCGTTAGAAAAGCATAAGGGTGGACAAGAATTTAGTGCTTCTTAACGAGAGGGTTCTCCAAGGGGAATAAATAATGAATCTGGTTCCCCAACATGGGCAAGATCTAAGAAGGCAGAGGAGACATCAAAGTAAAAGGACTGAAGGTGGGGGTTTTTACCTCAAGTTCTGCAGCGCCATCACCACCCCTCCTTAATCCATGCTAGTGTTGAACATTCCTTTCACACAGCAACTAGGCTTAATAACGGTAAAAGTGGAAAAGTTTGTCAACAACTTTTAATTTGATGAGTCATCACATTTCCTTGTGCTATAACCTTCCCTATAACCTTTGGTATTCAATTTATCGCAAAATTGCATTATACGGATATGGAATGGTTCAGTTGTTCACATACTAAAATTGCACAAATTGCAGTTTGACATTTCTCAAGTGGGGCATTCCTTTTATTGCCATAAAATAAACCATGACTTGAAAAAAATTAAGAAAGAAAATAACTTGCTAAGAAATCACAAATTGTTGAGGCATAACCAATGGGTTGGAACATGCTGACTTTACACTAGATTAGAGTTGCATTAGAGTTGATCAAATGTAATTGAGAGTGGTGCAAGACATAATGCAAATACAAATGATTGCATTCCAATAGACTGGGGCGTTGATTTACAGGGTTATTTGGGCATTATTGATAACTTTTGGTCCAGAAGCACAAGGGAGCACCATTGTCAATATCATCATTTCATAGGTATATAAATAATGGTGGATTGCAAAGTTTTTCTAATTAGTGTGACAATGTCAGAGACAGACTTTTCAAATAGTTTTAGACATCTTTCATTTCCGTGTGTGGGAGTTGTCTGGAGGGAAAACTGTATTATTGAATATTAGTGACAGTAAGAGACAGTGAATGGCTTGAGAAAGGCAATGTGTTCTACCTGACAGACCCACAAAGTCTTAGCTCCTAAAGCACATTACCTTCAGACTGATGAGTCAGGTCTATATTGACTGATTAGAAGGTATCAGAGTTAAGTGCTCTCTCCTTCTCCCTACCCCACACAGTGGAATCAAGGTTACTTCATTCAGTCCACTTCTACAGACATATGCCACTCTAAACAGTGGTTTCTTCCAGGTGAGTACTTTAACTGTTCTGTCTGAAACAGAGCACTTCATCAAGGCCCAATTACCTGGAGTCACCTTGAGTGTCCCTGTATTCTCTCCATGCTGATTACAGTGGGGTCCGCCTAACTAATCAGATTGTAGATCTCCTGTCCTTGTGAATGTCAGTCGGTGACTTACTAGCAGAGTTTGGTAAGAGCGCTTTCAGCTTTGCTGGCCCATCATCTTGGACATTTTGCAGAAGGACCTGGAACTAAATCATTTTATTCCGATTGATACATTTTAAAATCACAGATCGGAGGGCTGCTGATCACAAATTGCACGTTTATAAACCTGCTCTTTTAAGCTCTTTGTTTTAACTTTCATTCATTGTTGTGATTTATGTTGTGTTGTGTCTCATATGGAACTGTATGAATGCTGCTTGGCCAGGGCTCACTTGAAAAAGAGATGTAAATCTCATTGTGACCTCCTTGGTAAAATAAATGATAAATAAATCAAAGTAAAAAGACAAGGGTGTTCTATGGTCCTACTAGCTAGCAGACAATGGGTGTTCTATGCATGATGGTTCTACTCACCACGTTGAAGTCCAGGTTCTTCTCCACCCACTCTGTGGCCATGTCAAAGTCCTCAAACATCTCCATGATGTACAGGGTATCCAGAGCATCCACGATGGTGGCTCCTTTTATGCTCCCTGGGAAGGCAAACAAAACAAAGCTTTTTGGACTCACATCATATTTTCCTCTCATAGCAACATATTGTATTGGTAGAACAACAGCACAGTCAGAGTCATGGTTCTGTGATTAAGACCAGAGGTAAAGCCTATAGGGAGGAGATCAGATCTGGCAGTGTGGTACCAGCACAATAACCTCTCCGTCAACGTCAGCAAGACAAAGGAGCTGGTCGTGGACTACAGGAAACAGAGGGTCTAGGGTCTGAAAAGGGTCTGAAGTGGAATGGGTCGAGAGATTCAAGTTCCTCGGTGTCCACATCACTAAGGATCTATCATGGTCCAAACACATCAATACATTTGTGAAGAGGGAACTAGAACGCCTCTTCCCCCTCAGGAGGCTGAACAGATTTTGCATGGGTCCTCTGATCCTCAAAAAGTTCTACAGCTGCACCATTGAGAGCATCTTGACTTGCTGCGTCACCTCTTGGTATGGCAACTGCTTGGCATCCGACCACAAGGTGCTGCAGAGGGTAGTGCGTACGGCCGAGTACATTACTGGGGACGTGCTCCCTGTCATCCAGGACTTTTATACCAGGAGGTGTCAGAGGAAGGCCCTAAAAATTATCCAAGACTCCAGCCACCCAAGTCATAGACAGTTCTCTCTGCTATCGCACGGCAAGCGGTACCAATACACCAAGTCTGGAACCAACAGGACTCTGAACAGATTCTACCCCCAAGCCATAAGACTGTTAAATAGTTAGTTAAATAGTTCACCAAATAGCTTCCCGACTATCTGCATTGACCCTTTTTGCACTAACGTTTTTGACTCATCACATACGCTGCTGCTACTGTTTACTATCCGTCACCTTATTCCTAGTTAAATGTACACATCTACCTCAATTACCTCGTTCCCTTGCACATGGAGTCGGTACTGGTAACCCTTGTATATAGCCAAGTTATCGTTACTCATCGTGTCTCTTATTACGCGTTTTACTTTCTATTATTTCTTTTTTTTCCTTTCGCTCTGTATAGTTGGAAAGGGCCGTAAGTAAGCATTTCACCTGTTGTTTACGAAGCACGTGACAAATAAAATGTTATTTGAAAGGTCCAGGGCAGCCGGGTGTTGGAACTGGAAGTGTACTGTTTTATTCAAAGAGCGGAACATATCTCCTGCTGCGCTGGAATATTGCTTCAGGCAACCTCTATTTATCTCTGTGCAAGATGTCAGGCATATGATCAAATACAAGTCTCACAGAGCACCTTTGGCTATTCTGTCAGGTTTTTACCTGGTCAAGGAGGATGTTTGTGGCAGAGAGAGTGGAAACAGAGCGAGAGGGTACATTAGCGAGGGTTTCTAAGTCTTTTCACAGTGGGCTGATGCTTTGTGAAGGCTCTTGGCCACCAGACCTTACTTCACTACCTAGGAGATGACATTATACCATCCTGACAGAGCACCGTGGTCATTCATCTGGTATTGTGCAGCTAAAAACTGCTTCTGCTTCATTAAGATTAAGAGAAACAAGCTAAATGAAATGACTGTGCTGTAAATACATGTAGCCTGTATGCAGTTTATTCTCCAGTGACGGTTCTGTTTTCCCACCTCACTTTATTGGGCTAAGTGGTGGTGGGGAACGGATTGTTATTCTATCCAAACGTGATGATGATCGCGTATTGCATGACAAGTTATATTGTTGCTGTGTTTGTTAGATCCATAAACCAATTCACACATCAAACAAATCTCTGAGGGTTAAAGCCTTGTATTCAGCTTTATGGCCGTGACCTAAGACACTAAGCCTATACTGACGCTGTCTGGTTAAGTCTGACCCTAGCCAACTAAAACTCAACTCCACAATGTATGTGACGTCAGAGCTCCAGTCCGCCCACTCTCATCGCCGATGTGAAGTAGTACATCTTGGAGTTAAAGTTTTACTTGGCTAATCAGACCCATACAACCTCCCACTGTTGGATCTCAGCTAAACAAGCTCCAATACGCACAATAACAGGTGTCAGAATCACTTCTAGTAACACAAGAGCAGCTAATGGAAGTGCAGATGTTGTGTGATGTGTTCGGGGGTAAACCTTTCATTCAACAGATGGTGACAGAGGAAACATTTATTAGTCACAATAAAAAGAGTGAGGACTGACAGCAGGAGGGCTTAGGTCCTTTTTATGCTTTAATTATCAAATCCTGCATGGCTTTAATTATCAAACCCTGCTCGGCTTGCCAAGCGCTTAGCACAGAACCCAGCCCCTGCCATCTAGGGCTGGGCTGTATACCGTATTTTACGATGTACAAGTACTGATACACAGACTGGTTTGGGTTTTGTTAAATGTGATACGCCGTTTGTAACGTCGATTTTTATAGATGACTTCGCTACTCGAATCATCTCTCTCCGCTCTCTCTATCGATGCGGCATTCTACACAGACCTAGCCCCACCCCGTCACTCAAGGATGCGTTCAGTCTCTGCATGGTCAATGCAGCACATGCAACAATGTTGATGGCAAGAATGCTGTTTTTACTTTGCTTAATATAAATCCACTAGCGTTTCATAATTACACTATTAGTTTGTGCTTCTTACAGCTGCAAACAGCAGGTTAGTCTTTTCGTAGCAAGTTGGGCCTAAATCTGGTTAGTCGCTAATGCTATTCGCTAGCTAGTTAATACATGTACTGAGTCAGAGCAAACTTAATTAGCTATACAGACTGATAATACCAGTAATGGTGTAAACCTAAATCTGCATGTTTTTTGTGCAACAATATCTTGTAAATCAAAAAGGAATATGCGAAGTAAGAATATGTTAGCTACATGAAGTTGTTAGCTACAATAAATATAGCCAAAGATAATAGGTTCCCCTAGGAAACAATTATCAACACTTTGGTTCCTACCGTGTCACAATAACTCCTCCCTGGTATTTTCATGTCAAACACTGTATAAACGTGCCCACTATTATATTCTAACTATAGAATTAGAATACTCATTCTATTTCCATGATTCCAACAGTTCACCCAAGTGTTTTGCTCTAAATCGCAAGTCAAATCAGAATTGCAAAATTTGGGTAGAAATAAGGCCTAGATTGTTTGTCCATATCGTGCAGCCCTACATGACAGTGTGGAAATTATCTCAAATGAGTGCAGGTAATGCAGAAATGAATGAAAATGCAGAAAATTATTTTTGGTTGAAGTTGAATTGAACAGTATAAAACAATCAGAATGGAGAAAGACCCACTGAAAGCACATACAGTTGAAGTCGGAAGTTTACATACACTTAGGTTGGAGTCATTAAAACGAATTTTTCAACCACTCCACAAATTTCTTGTTAACAAACTATAGTTTGGCAAGTCGTTTAGGACATCTACTTTGTGCATGACAAGTCATTTTCCAAAAATTGTTTACAGACAGATTATTTCACTTATAATTCACTGTATCACAATTCCAGCAGGTCAGAAGTTTACATACGCTAAGTTGACTGGGCCTTTAAACAGCTTGGAAAATTCCAGAAAATGATGTCATGGCTTTATAAGCTTCTAATAGGCTAATTGACATAATTTGAGTCAATTGGAGGTGTACCTGTGGATGTTTTTCAAGGCCTACCTTCAAACCCAGTGCCTCTTTGCTTGGCATAATTGGAAAAAAATCAAGACCTCAGAAAAATGTTTTGTAGACCTCCACAAGTCTGGTGCATCCTTGGAAGCAATTTCCAAACGCCTGAAGGTACCACGTTCATCTGTACAAACAATAGTATGCAAGTATAAACACCATGGGACCACGCAGCAGTCATACCGCTCAGAAAGGAGATGCAATCTGTCTCCTAGAGATGAACATACTTTGGTGCGAAAAGTGCAAATCAATCCCAGAACAACAGCAGGACCTTGTGAAGATGCTGGAGGAAACAGGTACAAAAGTATCTATATCCACAATAAAACGGGTCCTATACCGACATAACCTGAAAGGCCGCTCAGCAAGGAAGAAGCCACTGCTCAAAAACCGCCATAAAAAAGCCAGACTACGGTTTGCAACTGAGGACAAAGATCGTACTTGAGGACAAAGATCGTACTTTTTGAAGAAATGTCCTCTGGTCTGATGAAAGAAAAATAGAACTGTTTGGTCATAATGGCCATCGTTATGTTTGGAGGAAAAAGGGGGAGGCTTGCAAGCCGAAGAACACTATCCCAACCGTGAAGCACGGGGGTGGCAGCATCGTGTTGTGGGGGTCCTTTGCTGCAGGGGGGACTGGTGCACTTCACAAAATAGATGGCATCATCAGGCAGGAAAATTCTGTGGATATATTGAAGCAACATCTCAAGACATCAGTCAGGAAGTTAAAGCTTGGTCGCAAATGGGTCTTCCAAATGGACAATGACCCCAAGCATACTTCCAAAGCTGTGGCAAAATGGCTTAAGGACAACAAAGTCAAGGTATTGGAGTGGCCATCACAAAGCATTGACCTGAATTCTATAGAAAATGTGTGGGCAGAACTGAAAAAGCGTGTGCGAGCAAGGAGGCCTTCAAACCTGACTCAGTTACACCAGCTCTGCCAGGAGGAATGGGCCAAAATTCACCCAACTTATTGTGGGAAGCTTGTGGAAGGCTACCTGAAACGTTTGATCCAAGTTAAACAATTTAAAGCAATGCTACCAAATACTAATTGAGTGTATGTAAACTTCTGACTCACTGGGAATGTGATGAAAGAAATAAAAGCTGAAATAAATCATTCTCTCTACTATTATTCTGACATTTCACATTATTAAAATAAAGTGGTGATCCTAACTGACCTAAAACAGGGAATTTTTCCTCTGATTAAATGTCAGGAGTTGTGAAAAACTGAGTTTAAATGTATTTGGCTAAGGTGTATGTAAACTTCCAACTTCAACTGTATGTGTTGTGACCCTAGGGTCACGCACTACTCAAAAAGCAAACTTTGAACTTTTATTATTCAAAAACAAAATACTGTCAAATACAGTCATACCGTCCAATTTTATTTTTTAAACACCATATGATATGATATTTTGGCCATATCGCCCAGCCCTACTGCCAACTCTCTACACTCGTTTGGCGGCCCGATATCTCTTCTCTTTTACGCCACACGGAGAGGAGGATGAAAGGACAGGCACCAGTCAGGCAGGCAGACGAAGAGACGAATGCACAGCAAAGCTTTTAGTCCACAGCGTTATCTAAAATAAACTCAATAATGTGTCTATGGCACTTTCCCATTCACTTACACCTATACAGCTTTCTTCAATAGATAAAATACTATGCTGTGGTACTGAAGTTGTTTTTATTTATTATTTATTTTATTTACAGTAGATTGAACACCCCTGATGCTTAACAATAGAAAGCCTGGGCTCTGTGAGAGATGAAGGGGGTGACATTTCGTGCCTTCCATCTATTGTCTACCAGCCCGGCAGGCTTTGCTCCTGCAAAGCGTGCCTGCTTGCCCAATTATAAAACGCAGTGGAAAGGAGGAGTGGAGAGGGGTCATCCTCATCCCAATACTGGGACAAGCCTCCTGAACCGTACCGCAGAGAGCACGCTGTGTGAAAAGGTGTGTGTTTGCGTGAGTGTTCATGTGTGCGTTTGTATTTGCGTGCGATTGCCTGTGCATAAATGTACACAAGCCATGGAGTGACTTGAATACAAATCCACATTTCTCTGATCTCGAAGATTCCAATTAAAATGCATTTCTATGACACGGCGTGTAACCAGCCTTTATTGTTATGACAAAGAGATCTTGAGAGCTTGGTCAATTGTGAATGTAAAATGACAGATTTGAGGAAACGAAAAACATGAAGGATGTTTAAAAATAAGGATATGACCTGTATCAGTTCTTATATAGAATCCCAGTGTCTTAATGATAAGAACAATGGAGCAGAACTTTACCAAGTTCCCATTAAGACATCTTGAATTGACATGTGAAGGGGGACATCACTTTTCATTTCTCTGGGGAAAATCAATTAAGTCCGATGGCCGTCCCATGAACAGGCAAAATATATTTCCCCAGTTCAAAAGAGCCTGGTGATGGATGTGCGAGCAGCATTCACGGGACGGCAGCTCTTGTGTGTCAGAGCCTTCATTCATCACCTGCTCTCTCCCTTCATATCTCATACTTTAGAGGAGCAGAGACTCCTGCGCATTTTATCGACAGATGACACTTGCCAATAGAGTTCTCACATCGTTACCGGTGGAAAATGGTGGAAAACTGAATTTCACTGGGCTGAGAGCCTTTGAGGCTTGACAGACAACTATGCATTGTTCGGACAAAAACAACCTTCACGTAGAAGGTGACAATGTCACGCTGTAATTTCTCGGAGAAACAGAGAAGCGCAGCACATCGCCTCTCAAAACAAAGGTGTGCTCAGAATATCAAACCCATACAGACAGAGACACTACTCAGTGTGGTGAGGGAGGACATTATCTTACCACTTCATTGAGGCCCATTTTAGAAAACGAATGGTGCTGTTCCAATGAGACCAGCACTGACACCAGTGGGCCACCAGTGCTTTATGTTAATGTCAGCTCTAGTGTTATTGTGTTTCCATATTAAGACAATACTATGTCCAGAAATACAAGCTGCGAAAACAAGAGGCAAGACATAACAAATATTTGATTGTTTTGTTTACTCAGGCATGGGAGGTGGGAGGGTGGAATTGTAAGAAATCAGACTGTGGGTGGGTGTGTCTGAGAAAACGAATGGTAAACTGAGGCTACGTAACCTACCTACTATTATAGTGTTCAGTCCTGGGTCTGTGGCTGAAAGCCCAGGTGAGGACAGAGCAGATCATAACTCAGCCTGTTAGGATACACAGTGCACCATAGTGCTCTTACGAAGGCCTGGTTGTGACAGGGGGTCTGACGCAGGGACATGCAGGTCCCCAGATCCCACCTCTGTGGGTGATGAATTCCCCCGCTCTGTTGCAGCCCATTCACCCCTCCCAGTCCCAGCATAATCTGCATCGGCCCAGTCACTGTGGGGACCACCACACACACACACACACACACACACACACACACACACACACACACACACACACACACACACACACACACACACACACACACACACACACACACACACACACACACACACACACACACACACACACACACACACACACACACACACACACACACACACACACACACACACACACACACGGTGAAGCCCAGGGGAGGCCCAGGCTGAATTACACCATCCATTCCAATTACGGAGATGGAATACCTGATGCGTGCACGGAATGGCTTTGGAATGAAGGCATAATGGAGTCTCACCAACATAGTGTACCTTGGACAAATAGTGTGCAAACCCGTGTACATCAGTAATATGCTTGTAATCCTATGAGTATGTCACAACAAAAGGAATACAAAAAGGACAGCCTCTTTCCGTGAGAGGTGACAAACCTTACAATGCTAACACTGAAGTAACATTGAGTCGATCAAATGAGGAGAATATGCTGTTCTTGTAAAGATGCAGCAGTAAAGTAGTGGATAAAATTCAAGTGCCCTGGGAGAGGATGTTCAAGATTATTTATCAACAGAATGAAAAGGATCGACCTTAACGTTTGAAAATTGATCCCAGAAAAACAGATGAAAAAGGTGGTAAATCTTTGAGCCAGGTCTTTGCATGTGGTGATGCCTGGGCCAGCCAGATAGCCACAGGTCAGGTTTAGCTTGGATGAAACTTTAATGCTTAACACTGGTGCATTTTCTCTTTTTAAAAAGCTTGGTTAAGAAAAAGTTGTCTGAATGGATAAGGTGGTGTTTGAAGGTGGCCTCTGAGTAATATGGAGCCCTTCTCCACGGGGACAGCTAGGCCAATGTGACAGATGGTAGACGATTTCAGCTCGGAGGGCTAGCTGCCATAAACAGAGAACCTTCTGGAATTCACAACACTCAATAAGCAAGTCAACCTTCAAACCCATTTGGCAAGAAAATGTCATTGGCAATGTCACCATAGTGGCCCAGTTCAGTGTGTTTATTTTTTGTCAGATGCAGGCTGGCTTACGCCTGCAAGGATTTTCCGGGTCAATGTGCCTACAAGGCCTCACATTCACCCCCCAGTGAAAGCATTGTCATGCTGTCAAGCTCTTGTGTCATTTTCCATTTTAACACCATGTCACATTCTGTGATTGTGTTGAAGTGGGCCTTCAGAGAGAGAAAGGTGAGGAATTATAGATACCCATGAGGTTATGGCTGGCAATACGAGAGTGGCCTTATCCATCATTCACATAGCGATGTGCTGCAGTAAGGCTGTGTCACAGTCGGCCGTGACCGGGACACCAATGAGGCGGTGCACAATTGGCCCAGTGTCGTCCGGGTTAGGGGAGGGTTTGGATATCACAAAATTGGGGAGAAATGGGTTAAAAAAACATTGGCAATAGAATGCCAGTACTTAAGAGCTCAGTGACTTTAAACGCAGCACCGTCACAGGATACCAGCTTTCCAACAAGTCAGTTTGTCAAATGTCTTCCCTGCTAGAGTTGCCCCGGTCAACTGTAAGTGCTGTTATTGTGAAGTGGAAACATCTAGGACCAACAACTGCTCAGCTGCGAAGTGGTAGGCCACACAAACTCTCAGAACGGGACCGCAGGGTGCTGAAGCGTGTAGTGCATAAAAATCATCTGTCCTTGGTTGCAACACTAACGACTGAGTTCCAAAATGCCTCTGGAAGCAACGTCAGTACAAGCTGTTCGTTCGAGAGCTTCGTGAAATGGGTTTCCATGGCCGAGCAGTCGCACACAAGCCAAAGATCACCATGCGCAATGCCAAGCATCAGCTGGAGTGGTGTAAAGCTCACCGCCATTGGACTCTGGAGCAGTAGAAACATGTTCTCTGGAGTGATGAATCACCATCTGGCAGTCAAACGGACGAGTTTGGCGAATGCCAGAAGAACGCTACCTGCCTGAATGCATAGTGCCAAATGTGAAGTTTGGTGGAGGAGGAACAATGCCCCTGTGCACAGAGCCCTGGCCTCAACCCCATCGAACACCTTTGGGACGAATTGGAACACCAGTGCCCAACCTCATTAATGCTCTTACGGCTGAGTGGAAGCAAGTCCCCGCAGCAATGTTACAATATCTAGTGGAAAGCCTTCTCAGAAGAGTGGAGGCTGTTACAGCAGAGAAGGGGGGACCAACTCTATATTAATGCCCATGATTTTGGAATGAGATGTTTGACGAGCAGGTCTCCAGATACTTTTGACAATGTTGTATAGATGCATAATACACTATCAAGTCCAGCTTCAAATACCGACATCAATGTGAAAGTAACCGGAGCATAAAACAGTTGACTGCGAATGCAGACTATGCCAGATAAATCCTACACAAAAATAAAATAAAAGGCATACAAAAGCCAGGCTCTTCTCAAATTACATCAACAACATAGTTCAGGCAGTAGGAAGCTCTCTCATCCATTTATATGCAGATGATACAGTCTTATACTCAGCTGTTCACTCCACGGATTTTGTGTAAACGCTCTACAACAAAGCTTTCTTAGTGTCCAACAAGCTTTCTCTACCATTAACCTTGTTCTGAACGCCTCCAAAACAAAGGTCATGTGGTTTGGTAAGAAGAATGCCCCTCTTCCCACAGGTGTGATTACTACCTCTGAGGGTTTCGAGCTTGAGGTAGTCACCTCATACAAGTACTTGGGAGTATGACTAGACAGTGCACTGTCCTTCTCTTAACACATATCAAAGCTGCAGGCTAACGTTAACCCTGATTCAGATGCCCATTCTACCATGCTAGATTACAGAGACATAATTTAGATTGGCAGGTAAGGGTGCTCTCGAGCAGCTAGATGTTCTTTACCATTCGGCCATCAGATTTGCTACCAATGCTCCTTATAGGACACATCACTGCACTCTTTACTCCTCAGTAAATTGGTCATCTCTGTATATCTGTCGTAAGACCCACTGGTTGATGCTTATTTATAAAAAAACTCTCTTAGGCCTCACTCCCCCCCCTATCTGAGATAACTACTGCAGCCCTCATCCTCCAAATACAACAGTTATGTCAATCTCATCATTCAAAGACTCAAATCATGGACAACACCTACTGACAGTTGTGACTGCTTTGTATGATGTATTGTTGTCTCTACCTTCTTGACCTTTGTGCTGTTGACTTTGCCCAATAATGTTTGTACCATGTTTTTGTGCTGCTACCATGTTGTGTTGCTACCATGTTGTTGTCATGTTGCTACCACACTGTGTTGTCATGTGTTGCTGCCTTGTTATGTTGTCGTCTTAGGTCTCTCTTTATGTAGTGTTGTGTCTCTCTTGTTGTGATGCGTGTTTTGTCTTATATTTATATTGTATTTATTTAATTATTTTTTTAATCACAGGCCCCAGTCCCTGCAAGAGGCATTTTGCCTTTTGGTAGGCCGTCATTGTAAATAAGAATTTGTTCTTAACTGACTTGCCTAGTTAAATAAAGGTTCAATAAAAATAAATAAATACATCAAAAGGAATTACTTAGGCCTACAAAAGACAAGGATGCATAAAGACAAAAACTCAAGGAAGGAATGAAGAAAAATCGACACATTAAGGCCACACCCGTAATTCAGCACTGCTGAGTGGACAGCACCTCGGTATACTGTAGGTAGACATAGTGGAGCGCCGTGGGGTGTGGCTGAATAATGTCTCTGTCTAGTAGCCAGCTAGAATGAGGCTGTTCAGTTTGTGGGCAGTTAGACATTTTCTGGGCAGTTTAGTAGCCTTCAATGCTTATATGAAAATCATAACTGGCACGCAGATCTTTAGAGATTGTAAATTGTCACTCATATGAAAAGGGTTGCAGACCCCCTGCTATAGGCTATATGAAGTCACCCTTGTGGAATGGTGCATACAGTGTACTATGACACTGTCATTGTCTCGTGAGCTTCCCACCAAAATTGTTGCTCTGAATTCAGGAGATGGTCCTTATAATGTGTGCGCCCAACTAATTGTTTGTATTTGCCTGTCTGCATTATTCGCCAGGGAAGGGAAACATTCGGAGAATATTGAAGCATTGTATCAACGAACGAGGCAGAAGAATATTCAAACTTTTTTTTTAATGAACAAGTCTGCTCCGAGAATATTAATATTGCAACACAGTAGCCAAAGCTGAGGCGGCCCGCCGGGAAAATATCAGTCTGATATTATTCTGTTGCCTGAGCAGCACCTGGGTGCTCATTATATATATTAAAAAAACATCCCTACATCCATACTATAGCTAAATAACTTAGCAATATTTAATGACGTTTTGCCAGCAAGATTCATCTGTTAGACTATTTTAATTCAGGAAGATGGACAAGCAAGACTGATCGAGTGAAAGGTGGAAAGGCATTATACCAAGTAGGCTACAGGTAGGGATTGGGGATGCAGGCAGGGGATGATGATGTAGGGCTAAAGCAAGAAGTTTAAAAGGTTAGCCCAACTAGGTAATCATTATTATTTGCATTATCTCAATTATCATTCTGTCACTGCACAACAATGCACATTTGTTATTGCCTACAATTGTTATTGTCTTTAAAGCCAAAAACAAGACATGTATTTTGGGGAAATTCTCTAAGTTGTTCAGTTGTTTCTTTTCACACCAATAGGCCTACAGTGGTTGCTCCACTAAAAGCTTTGCGATTATGCTGTGCGACTTGGAGGTAATTTGTGTTTTAGTACGGTACCCTGTGTCACTACTTCATTGTTCCAGACCAGCGTAAGGGGGAGTTAGAGCAATGATTATGCTTTTGGGTCCCAAGGCGCTACTGTGTCTCTAACTGACAATGAATGGGCGACATAAACCTAAATAGAAACTGATAATTGTGCATGACTTCAGTATTACTTACTAAAACTGTTGTTACACTAAGGTTATTCTTTTTTTGTTAGGATTTTTTTGCCCTGTACTGTAGGCCACTCCCGACCGGTCATGTTGTACAGCGCCTGAGTGGCTCAGCGGTCTAAGACACAACATAGCAGTGCAAGCTGTGTTGCTACAGATGCTGGTTCAATACCTGTGCTGGCCTCGACTGGGAGACCCATGAGATGACTGTAGGTTTTTGGTTTCTCTTCCTCTAAAAACAGAAATAAATCATTGTAAATAACAAACTGCCTTTATTTACAAATTAGTAACAATGTCTCACCCCATGTTCAAGAATGGCCTTTTTCTCGCTAATTTTACATTATTTGAAAACGAAATCATCTCCAAAATAGTTATTTTTTTAAACAAAGCGATTACAATTATTATTCATTTACAATTATACAAAAGCCCCTTGGATATTCTCCCAGATATATTATTAACCCTGTTATTAGCAGGACAATATATACTGGTCATGGCTCCCGAGCAGCACACAATGGGATTGCCTTGCAGTTCTCCAGCTGTATCCACTGAAACAGCGGTGGGCCCCGCCCCACTGGGTAGCACAGAGCAACACTTTAAGGGGCATTGCACTAATAATGGCGCTGACTAGGGAAACGTTCCTGCTGTTCTTAGTGCCAGTCTGCACGTTCAAACCTAAACAATGTGATTAATAATGGCGTGAAAAATTCCCCTTAGATATGAATTTGGATGGCAGATATTATTAATTATTAAAGCATTAGACCTCTCACTAAAGGCGTCACTCAAAAGTTATACTTAAATCTGAACTGGATTTAACGAAAAATGACATGAAAAGCACACATTTGTAAATCCCAAACTCTAAAAGTAATTGGAAAGGTAGATACAAATGATTTGTGACATTGTGATTTCAATAAAGAATGTAAACAAGATGTAAACAAGATGCTGTGCTTTTATTTACAGTTGTGATGGACAGCTGGTGGCATTTTGAAAACAGGTTTTCAAACACTTGTAGCCCGATTAGCAGGACAATAGACACCTTATAGCCTGGCTACTGAAGGTGTGAACATCCCACTTACCTGCAAAAATGACATTGCGACCAAAGAGAACAGACGAACAGATCAAGCCAGCTTCTTTCTATGGTGCTACCCGTTCCAGGGTTAGGACCGGAACGACGAGAGGACTTGAAAATGAGCAGGAGCTGAGAGGATCACCAAAACTAAAAAGGTATTTTGGTTTCAGTGCATTTTCTTTCATTTTTTTAAATATAGCCTATCAATGTGTAGGCATACTGTGTAATAAAATCGATAATTAAATAAAGGTTAAATAAGTCGCTAGTGTTGAGTAATGTGCTGTTAAAAGTGGTGTAGGTCTTATTTATTTAAAGAGCATAATGAAGTTAGAAGCAATAGGATTTGAAGCAATAGCCTACAACTATTTTAGCAGGACAATGTACCTTTACCAGCACTTCTCTGTATTTTGATACTTTGTGGATGGGGCCTCCTGAGTGGTGCAGTGCAAAATGCGTTGCTACAGATGCAGGTTTGATACCCGTGCCGGCCGCCACCGGGAGACCCACGAGGCGGCTTTTGGTTTTAAGTTAGAATCCTCCAATCCTCTATATGTAATTATTGGTGGAGAGTCACGTCATATTTTTCTATATACTGTAGGCCTACCGTAGACGACATGAGTCTCACTAGTGTTGAGTAATGTGCTGTTAAAAGTGGTGTAGGTCTTATTTATTTAAAGAGCATATTGAAGTTAGAAGCAATAGGATTTGAAGCAATAGCCTACAACTATTTTAGCACTGTTTTGCACTGCGCTGAGACAAGCATGGGGACTGGTCTTGAAAAATCATGAGATTTTTATTTTCACTGAATCTCAGTTTGGGTATTGGTTAGACTACAAGTATGGTGTAGAAATGATATGCTCTTAGTGTAACCTTTATTTACCTAGGCAAGTCAGTTAACCTGTTGGGGCTAGGGGGCAGTATTTTCACGGCTGGATAAAAAAACGTACCCGATTTAATCTGGTTACTAATCCTACCCAGTAACTAGAATATGCATATACTTATTATATATGGATAGAAAACACCCTAAAGTTTCTAAAACTGTTTGAATGGTGTCTGTGAGTATAACAGAACTCATTTGGCAGGCAAAACCCTGAGACATTTTCTGACAGGAAGTGGATACCTGATGTGTTGAATTACCTTTAAGCCTATGCCATTGAAACACACAGGGGTTGATTAATGTTTTGGCACTTCCTATTGCTTCCACTTGATGTCACCAGCCTTTACAAAGTGTTTTGAGTCTTTTACTGTGAGATCTGACCGAACAAGAGCCATGGAACGGTGATGGCCGATTAGACTCTGGCGCGCGAGTTCATGTTGGGTACCCTCGTTCCAATACGTTATAAAAGAGAATGCATTCGTCCACCTTGAATATTATTCATGTTCTGGTTAAAAAAAGCACTAATGATTTATGCTATACAACGTTTGACATGTTTGAACGAACGTAAATATATTTTTTCCCCTCGTTCATGACGAGAAGTCCGGCTGGCTTAGATCATGTGCTAACAACACGGAGCTTTTTGGATATAAATGATGAGCTTTTTTGAACAAAACGACATTCGTTATGGACCTGGGATTCCTGGAAGTGACATCTGATGAAGAGAATCAAAGGTAATGGATTATTTACATAGTATTTTCGATTTTAGATCTCTCCAACATGGCCGTTTGTCTGTATAGCAAAGCATATTTTTCTGGGCGCAGTGCTCAGATTATTGCAAAGTGTGATTTCCCAGTAAGGTTATTTTTAAATCTGGCAAGTCGATTGCGTTCAAGAGATGTAAATCTATAATTCTTTAAATGACAATATAATATTTTACCAATGTTTTCTAATTTTAATTATTTAATTTGTGGTGCTGACTTGACTGCCGGTTATTGGAGGGAAACGATTTCCTCAACATCAATGCCATAGTAAAACGCTGTTTTTGGATATAAATATGAACTTGATAGAACTAAAAATGCATGCATTGTCTAACATAATGTCCTAGGAGTGTCATCTGATGGAGATTGTAAAAGGTTAGTGCATCATTTTAGCTGGTTTTATGGTTTTGGTGACGCCTGTCTTTGAATTGACAAAACATTACACACAGCTATTGTCAATGTACTCTCCTAACATAATCTAACTTTATGCTTTCGCCGTAAAACCTTTTTGAAATCGGACAACGTGGTTAGATTAAGGAGATGTTTATCTTTCAAAGGGTGTAAGATAGTTGTATGTTTGAAAAATTTGAATTTTGACATTTATTTGGTTTCAAATTTGCCGCTCTTGAAATGCACCTGCTGTTGATAGGGTGCACCACGGGTGGCACGCTAGCGTCCCACATAGCCCCAAGAAGTTAAGAACAAATTCTTATTTACAAGGACAGCCTACTCCTTCCTCCCCATATGGGAATTGAACCCCGGTCTCCCACGTTCCCGCACGACACGGGGATTCTTTAGCTAAATAGCCCAGTACTCTATCCTACTCCCGACCGACACGTTGTACAGAGCCATATTTTCCTCAGAGGGTTTTCAGTTTCTTGGAATAGAAACACCATAATATCAAATTAATTAAGCAACATTTCTTAAAATCAATCCCATATACTATGTTCTTATAAAAATAGGTTTTAAATTCTCTAGTACAGCCACTATTAAAGGCTATCAAATGCTTCTCAAAGATGCCCTCTGGTGGTCAAACTAGCACTAACTAGCATTAAATTGTACCAGTGGTTCACACTTAAATAATGTGCCAAAGAATTCTGCGGCACCAGGCAAGCTGCGCCGCAGTATGCTGCAACTTTTAAAGGACGAACCACTGTACATGAAACCAAAATTGCACTAGCCTAGTGGGCGAATAAATGAAAATAACAATTAGTCTTACAGCTATGACAACCTATATTTTAATAGCAATAACACAGCTTTTGGTTTTGAATGATCACCAAAAAGGAGGGCACCCCACCTCCCAATTAAATTAACCCCTGGCTATTAGATTACAACAAGGCTTACAATGCAAAGTTCAAATACCGACATCAAATTGAAAGCTATCGGCGCACTGCCTAAACAGTTGACCGGCAAAGCAAATGGCCCCGTCTCTGCCCTCTGCTTTCTAGAAGTGACATAAAAGGCAAACAAGCTGGCAGCTGCTCCCCGAGCAATGTGCTGCATGGTCCTAAAGCCAGGCAGAAGGTAAACAGACATTGCATTTTAATTGGGATTGGAATGATTTTAGTCTACTTTGTTTTGTTGTTGCCTACCCATATGATGCCCCTGCTGGGACAGACGGACGTGGAGATGTATTTTTTTTTGGGGGGGGGCGCGCTACAGTAGGCTATATCGAACAGCTAATACAGGACTAATAAAGGCTCAGTGCACTACTTTTGTGAAGAAAAAATAATAAAGAATTTCAGCACCCTTACTTCCCGTGGCTATGCTCTCTTCACAGCCACTGACTGCCAGAGTGCCTTATCACTTCCTTTGTGATGGCAGCCATGTGTAAATCAGCAAGAAGTCATGTCTCCTGAGAGCTTCTTCTCCAGCCGCTGGGCCAGTGGGAATGACGCGTTGGTGGATGTGCTAGAGAGAGAGAGAGACAGAAAGGTAGTGTAACCAGAGGGTGGAGCGTACTACAGCTCACACCACAGAGCTCTGGGTCCGTCGGTCTGCTTCCATCCGGGACCAGTCAACTGAAAGGAAAACCCTGGCCACTCAGGAGTCTTGACATACTCTCAGGAGTGTTTGTCACTAGCGATGCAAAGCAAAGTGATGTGCTTTGAGCATTTGGAGATAGGCGTTATCTTGTAAAGCCTACTCATCATCATCATCATCATCGTCTTCATCATTAACTGTACATCTACATCTGACAGTAAATGGAAGTGGAAGTACAATCGAGCATTGTCCAGAGGAATTAGAGAAGATATGTCATCCTCTTAATGTAGCTCCACGTCATAATCACAGTGGAGCTCTTATCATCCCGATTAATGCAGAGACTTGTTCCTCTTTTCCTCACCTTGTTCTCCCTTCTTCCTACTAGCGGTGTCCTCTCACTGCGGCCTTTTCTTCAGGGCACGAGTGCAGCTCCCATCAGAGGAGATTACACTGGTGATTACAGCTGAAGCGAGAAGCTGCTGGTAAAGACATCTCAGATCAGCCAGGCGGAGGGATGACGAGGGTCCTCTGCTGGGAGACAAGAGAGCCCTCCAGTCCCATCAGACACACTGGCAACCTGGCAATCCTCCAGGGACTGTGAGTGTTTTCACCTTGCCATCCCCAAAAGCAGAACACGAAGCTAACCAATGGCCATGTCAAAACAAGCTTGATGAGCAATTCCGGCTGAGAAGCAATGGCTTCTTATTCTGTGCAGCGCCTAATGGATCTGTTTGTAAGCTGTAAGAACTCATCCATCAGCTCAGAGAAAAATGAGCAGATCAGAAAAAACAAATCAAACTGACAAACATTGAGATGGTGTTAGCTCTCATTCATGAACAGTCGCTTCAAATGGTCAGGCTCGCTTCATCAAACACGCCTCTGGCTTGTTCTGCACAAACTCAAGACAAACAGTCTCAAAGACAAACAGAAAGAAAACAAACTCGCATCTAGCTGCTATCGCTGCCTCTTCCCTCATTGGCAAAGACTTAGGCCTATTTCTTGAATAGAAATTTCCAGAGCTCTGTGGGGAGCAGACACTTAATCACCACCAAGCCAAGCCACACACGGGAGGCCCTGCAAAATGATAACGCTCACACACTCACAGCACAGCGCTCCACTTGTTTTGTTGGGTAATTAATGCGAGCGCAGCCCCAGATCCGGACGGCGTGTCACGGTTCGGTAGTCATCGCGGTAAATTAGCTCACAGGGGCACAGAGCTGAAATGCACTCTCCTAAGGCTTTCTCAGCTCCACTGTTCTTCTCCTTTCAGATGCCTGATGAATTTGTAACTTTCAGCAACTCAGAACCTGGACAAAAGCGTAACATCATAATCAGCCAGAGGGGTTTGACAACTTTCAACTCCCCCATCAAACTGCCAGACAGAGATAATGAGAATATTTGGCTTTCCCCATTGTATTTCTACTGCACTTGATGTTAATGGATGGAGCATTGTCCACACATGCTGTGTCCCTGTGGGTTTATTAGCCATGGTACTGTTGAGGCTTCTCTGCTCCCACCTGGGCGTGCCACCACTATGCTTTAAAAAAAACTCACACATAGAAAGTAACTAGAGTGCCCCCAGTGCAACACCTTCTTTGGCAAGCACACGTTTGAGGAGGCATATAATGAATTATTGATCAAACCACAGAGGCAGCGATGCTTTTAGCCCCAATGACTACAGGTGTATTGGGTCTGGTATCTGGTTCAGGGCAATGAGACCTCTTAATCCTAAACGTGTGTCTGTCACTGCTGAAGCCCTGGACTTATCATCCTCATGACTGTGATATCACACCCTATCAGAGCCAGCCACATACTGACTTGCCTACTGACGGACCTACCAACCCCTGTAGGGGGAGTGATGGGATAACATAAAAACACAGGGAGGTCCCTTATTACATCTGGCCATTCACATAGAAGGGGTAGGAGAGAAGGGACTCCGAATATAGTTTATGACTAGCCTGAGGAAATACAGCTAAATCTCCTTTTATTTTCCTGCCAAATTACATAGGTACTGAAACTACTCACAGACAAGTCAAATTACTCAATATTATGGATCACATTTTAGCTAACAACTAATAAAAACACTCACTGACCTGTATAACTGAACTACTTCATAGACGTGCATATACACTGACAGTACAAAACATTAGGAACACCTTCCTAATATTGAGTTTCACCCCCGTTTGCCCTCAGAACAGCCTCGATTCATCGGGGCATGGACTCTACAAGGTGTCGAATGCGTTCCACAGGGATGCTGGCCCATGTTGACTAATGTGTCGCACAGTTGTGTCAAGTGTCCTTTGAGTGGTGGACCACTCTTGATACACACAGGAAACTGTTGAGCGTGAAAAATCCAGCAGCGTTGCAGTTCATAACACACTCAAACTGGTTCACCTGACACCTACTACCATACCCTGTTCAAATGCACTTAAATATTTTGTCTTGCCCATTCACCCTCTGAATGGCACAAATACACAATCCATGTCTCAATTGTCTTAAGGCTTAAAAATCGTTCTTTACCCTGTCTCCTCCCCTTCATCTACACTGATTGACCTGGATTTAACAGTGACATTTACTAAGGGATCATGGCTTTCACCTGGATTCACCTGGTCAGTCTGTCATGGTGTTCCTGATGTTTACAATAGAACATCAACAGGAGTCCCATTTCCACACAAAACTGAGATACAAAACCATGATTGGTTTTCTCATCCATGTCAATTCTAGATATAATTAGATTTTGTTTAAACAATCAACCTTAGCTCTTTTTTTCTGTCTGTAACTTGGTAGTGGCTTGATGCTGATGTTGTGAGGGAGAAATGACTTACAAAATCAATTCTAAACTGTGGATGAATCCTTTTATTCACTCCACAAGATAAATAACCCATTTGATTGACTTTCCTCATCAACAGACATGCGAAGGGTAGGTATTACTAAGTCTAGCCATGAGGGAACAGAGACATCAGCAGGACTTTGCGGACTTCATTGATCAGACCGAATAACGGCAATCATATTAGGACAACATTCCCTGACTCTAATATTCATTTCCC
This sequence comes from Salmo salar, assembly GCF_965601325.2. NCBI lineage: Eukaryota > Metazoa > Chordata > Actinopteri > Salmoniformes > Salmonidae > Salmo > Salmo salar. The sequence continues at coordinate 42,386,847 of NC_138305.1, read as the reverse complement.
AACTCTGGAGACAGGAGACCTAGACTAAACAAAACACAGACTCAGGCAGGTTGATTACAGTCGAGGATGAACTATAAGGTTGGACAGAAAACTCAAAAACTGAAGAAACAAAATCAAGTGAAATACATTAGTTAAGTGTGCCAAATGTCTGGAACATTCTGAAGCTTCTAATTGCTAGGAATGGTCTCTAAAAAGTGTTGCTTTCCAAGCAGCATCTCATATCAAAACCTACCTCAATAGATATTTGAACAAGTGGCATCCCACAGCCCAGAGTCTAGGCCTACTTGCTGAGCTAGAGCGGGTTGGCTTCCTCTGTGACCAGGCTGACATACTGCAGGGCGGAGTAGGGGGTGTGTCTGCTCACCTGGTTCCTGTCCGCGTCTGCAGCTGGCGGAGCAGCCATAAGCCATGCATCGGACTGATCAATGCCTCGGCCTTGTCTCCATCTTCCCCAGTAACAGAGCACGACGCAGAGCAGATGTCTGGCCATGTCTTATGCATACCTCAGGTTCCATTAACCAAGCACTCGCATAGATTAATAATGCAAAGCTCTGTCATTCCTTGATTAATAGGAGGCCGACTGAATTTATCCTTGGCTCGAGATGGCGTTGGTAGTATCTGTGTGTATGTATTTTTGTGTGTCAGGGCATCCGTTAACCAGAAATAGCTGGCTTTTGCCCGATATTTTTTTTTAAAGCCGATAAATAAAACTGGCCAATTGTCCGGGAGAAGAAAAAAAAATCCCATTCCAAAAGAATGTTTTTTAGACTATTCATTGATGGAAATACCAGTCGATGGAAATGCATTTGACTGCTGATGATTATCGGTCAATAGGTCCATTTGTGTAATTTAGTGGAATTAAATTGCCGCGTGTGTATTTTCGTTAGTCGTTATGTTTATCACACGTGCACAGCATACAGATACAAAGAATATAAGAGGAAATCTGTCAGGCAGCACGAGAGCTGCTGCTACAGCTTCTCAAACTGCTCCTTCGTTTCTGCTGGAGTGAAATCAGTGGAGGCTGCTGAGTGGAGGACGACTCATAATAATGGCTGGAACCGAGGAAATGGAACGGCATCAAACTGATGCAAACCATGTGTTTGATGTATTTGATAGCATTCCACCCATTCCACTCAGGCCATTACCAGGAGCCTGTCATCCCAATTAAGGTGCCACTAACCTCCTGTGAGTGAAACGTGCTTTTAGAAACCCAATCATTGCATAACAATTCTAAATGCAATTGTGTGTTAAAAGGTGTTGATGGCCTGGAAAATTGAAGCGTGCTTCCCATCCACCATTCAAGTGCATATAGGCAATGGTAAGCAAGCTACAGCGCATCATACACCACTTTGCATTGAGCTAGAGACCGTATTAATTTTTAAAATATACTTAATTGTTTGAAACCTGAAACTTTACTTCTTATTATGAGGCATGTCTTACCTTGCTTTAAAGTAAAATATGACTCTGAAACGTGGAGGCAATTTTTTATAAAGATTTCCATATGCCATTGAAACCAGTAGCCTATTTCTCTCATGTTCTATTGGTTTTCAAATCAACTTTCTTTCATTGTCCAGTAGCCAAAGGCAGCATCCTAGTCATATTAGCAACCCATGCTAGTTGTTGCATCTTTAGATCTCCCCTCTTTCAAAACATTTTTACAAATATTTTCATCTCTGTTACATGAAACTGCTCGCATGTGCAGTCAGTTATTGACAATGGTATTTTCCCTGTAATTGCATTATGGAACAAACATTTACGCGTAGCTTACTGCCTTGTGCGCATTGCTGCACCTATAATGTGTAGCAATGAAATAATTGCTGCACATTATAATTGCTGCACAGAAATAATAGTTGATCAATATTTTAAGCTAAACATTCTGATCTGTTGCATATTTTTTATTATGCAGCCTAGGCCTACTGGTTGTATGAATTTGGGATCTATCGTCCCACAACTGTCCCAGAGTCTGTTTGGAATAGGCTATTTCTTTCTCGCACAGAACGACAATCTAAGGGGGAAATCAGATTGAGATAGGCTAGTGATTTTGCTGTTCGCTACTCATCTTGTTTGCTGAGGAAAAGTAAATGTGGCAGTTATTCTAACATATTCAAAGTGCGCATTGGATTTTGGTAAGAAGGACGCATGCTGTTGCATGCTGGAATTGCATGTTCTGTTAAGATGAATAAGCATAATCTATATATGATTTCTGTCATTCAGCGCACTGTGCGTGGATGCCCTAATCAGGTTACGCACCCAATGCATATGGGTCTGGCACATTTCTCAAAAGTCCATTAAATTAAAATGCTGCAGGTCGAATGACTGGCACCACATCTTCCTAACCGAAACCCTGGTGTGTGTGTGTGTGCGCATATGAGTGTGTGTGCGCATGAGTGAGATGGACCAGTGCCCCCCTCAAGGCCCACCTTCCTGTTTTAGTAAATGTGACCAGTTTCAAGAATGTCACTACTTCACAGGAGAGGCATTTGAGCATTTTTTAAATGTGTTTTACGGCAGAAATGCCACCTGGAACATGTGAACTTTCATGTACCTTAATTAAAAACGTGTATGCCATTTGTAAATATGAATAGAAATATAATAAATTACGAGCCTAGTGGGTTTAGCCACGGAAAAATACAGGAACCTACCCGTTAGCCATGATTGACTGAGATAACGAAATGGGATGGAAATGCCGTGAGATGAGTTTGGATTGGTCTGCCATGTAGCATGCTTCTGTCTATAACATGAGCTGCTCAGTATGTGTAGATAATCAGCTTTTGTAAAAATATATAATGAAGAACTGAAAAAGTGTGGCTACTGTTCTCAACATTGCTGCCCTGAAGTTAACAGGCACTATTAACAAAGATCAGTGGGAAAAATGTGATGGACTACTTTCTGGAGGACGATCGTGCCATGCTGACTCTCTCCGACTTAGAAAATGAATCAGACGATGCAAAAATCCCTGATTTAGGTAAAAACATTTTCATTGAACCAGACATTGTAGCGTCTTCTGATGACAGAGATGGGAAGAAACGGCGATCAACAGTGTTGTTGTCATGAAAGAAGTTGACCGAGTTCTGAAATCAGTGGAATGTCCGGTGGAAGCAAAGAGATGATTGCCTAATGCGGAGAGTTGAAAAGGGAACACAGAAGGCTGTTGTATAAAACACCTGTCTCTTCAAACTCAGCAAACGTGGCATCCATGACAGAGGGAGAAGCGTTCATCCATATATATGGGTAAGAGCCTAGCTATATTTTCCGATATTATATATTTTTTGTACTTTTACCCCTTTTTCGTGATATCCAATTGGTAGTTACAGTCTTGTCCCATCTCTGCAACTCCCCTACGGACTCGGGAGAGGCGAAGGTTGAGCGCCATCCATTCTCTGAAACACGACCCTGCCAAGCCACACTGCTTCTTGACACACTGCTTGCTTAACCCAGAAGCCGGCCGCATCAATGTGTTGGGGGAAACATGAACCCGGGGCCATACTGATGCCTCAAGCACTGCGATGCAGTGTCATAGACCGCTACACCGCTCGGGAGGCCCTATACATTTCTAATTTTGTCAGAAAGTAATTTTCATTGCAAGTTAAAGCGAGCTAACGTTAACTGGCTGGCTAAAGCTGGTTTTTGATATAAATATGAACTTGATTGAACAAAACATGCATGTATTGTATAACATAATGTCCTAGGGTTGTCATCTGATGAAGATCATCAAAGGTTAGTGCTGCATTTAGCTGTCTTCTGGGTTTTTGTGACATTATATGCTAGCTTGAAAAATGGGTGTCTGATTATTTCTGGCTTGGTACTCTGCTGACATAATCTAATGTTTTGCTTTCGTTGTAAAGCCTTTTTGAAATCGGACAGTGTGGTTAGATTAACGAGAGTCTTGTCTTTAAATAGCTGTAAAATAGTCATATGTTTGAGAAATTGAAGTAATAGGATTTTTAAGGTTTTGAAAATCGCGCCACAGGCTTCAACTGGCTGTTACGTAGGTGGGACGAATTCGTCCCGCCTAGCCCAGAGAGGTTAAACTGTATTGTTGGTTTGGGCTTGTAAGTAAGCACTTCACTGTAAGGTCTACACCTGCTGTATTTGGCTTTTGTGAAAAATGATATTTGATTTGAGGGTAAGGCTTAAGAAGGTGTGAATGATACTGAATGGGTGTAGACAAAGAAGAGCTCACCAGTAGATGTACCACAACATTCACTGGTCATTTTCTCAAAAGTGAGGTTAGTTTATCAACTTTCAAAGCTGAATTACTTTCCATTGTTCCTCAACTGTAGTGTATGATATACCATTTTCTAGCGAGTCTCTACTTTTATCCAAATATGAAAAACACCTTTTCACATTTTGCTACATAGGACCGAATCCAAGGTGGTGGGTCACAAATGGCTCCCTCTCACCGTGGCCCCTGGATATAATAGCCTTTGCGCTGGGTGGTTGTCAGGGTCGACGACTGTCGTGTGTGATCTCTCACACTGCTGCAGATGCCGAGAGGACTGCAGTGCAGCAGACAGGGGAGAGAAGGAACACCGCTGGGCTGTGTTGTGCTGTGAACCATGGGACGCCCCTTCGCTAGCGTCTGTGTAACGTTATGAGAGTGGGTGACAGGAATAAATGCCAGTGTCATTATATATTACTCCAGCTTCCCTGGCTAAATTAAGGGTGTTAATCAAATGTGGTACATAAATTCTCTGCCTGTCCTGAAGCCTTGTAGTGGCAGCAGGAAGGAGAGAAGTGATGGCAGGAAAGATGTAACTTTTATTAAAGAGTATATTGCTGCAAAGCCATGAATGTTTCATCAGGCACTGGTTCTCAAGTCACCTTTGACCATAGTTGGGAACCTTTTTTTCCCCCTAGTGATAAACAGCTTGAAGAAGAGTACTGTTGTCAAGCTTTGGGGCTCAAGGTGCTGCAATCAATGGCACCTTAAAGGGGTTGTAGCCTTCTCCTTTATATCCAAGAAAAAACCAATAGGCTTGGCAAGCGAGGTTGAAAACGCAACCTAATTGCCTTCGTCTACTCCAATTCTGTGGAAGTAAGCTAATGAGGCTTCCTTCTAAACAAATTAGCATTCTCAGCTGAAATCTTGCAAGTAAGTTTACTTTTCTGAAAAACAGAGAGCAACAGATCTGATGCCCCAAAATACAATGATACAGTACAGAAAAAGCATTATGACATGGCAATGACTTTTCATCGCCTTCAAATCTCAGTGTGTAACATATCCTACTGATATACTCCATTTTAAATTACATGTGGTATGCTATGTTGAATGTGCGTAAATCATACATTAGCATCAAAATATACTAATGATAGAATCTTGCGGGCAAGCAATGTACAGTATTCCTGTATAACGTGACAGTTTATGTCTAACATTCAGGTAAAACATATTTGCTTTAGATTAGCATCTATACGGAAGAGAAAGGCCTGAAAAATACTCCAAAACAGAGAAAGTAATCTGCCATTAAGGATTCAGAGAGCTTTCGCTCGTACAGGCATCTGCATATCTTAAATCCCTGATAATGAAATAGAATTTCAATCACCCTAAGTTAAATATGAAAGTGTTTGAAAGATATTTCAAGAGAGTAAAAGATTAAGTAGGAGGAAGTTGTATTAGGCCTTTAAATGAGGTACCATACTTCCAGAAGTGAGCGCTTGCAAAAGGTTATATGACACTCCTGTCCCTAATGGAAAGTTATGAGTGAGGAAGGAGAACATTCATGGCGTATTAGGGAGACATTTTAATTAGAATGCAAACTCTGTGTGAGATTGTAGCCTGGGTCTGAAATGACTGGTGTTGTCGGTGGGGAAGAGGAGAGCTGTTCATCACAAACACAGAGACAGATAGAGAGAGAGACAGAGCTTTCCTTCTCCACCACACCAGACCTTATTTAGCACCTCTGTGAGACAGCCTGGTTTTCAGGCCCATCTGAAATCCTGTCATCACACTACTCCCAACTGTCACAGCACAGCTCACCCACATACAGCCTACCACACACCAGAGCTCACTTACAGCCGTAAAGACATTTTATCAACAGCCCAACCAAATATCCTCATTGTTGAAGTTGAATTAGACCACACAAAGAGAGGAAGGGGAGAGAAAGTGCAATGATAGTGGAGGTCTTAAAGTACATGTTTCATTCCTATTGCCATTTTGAATTCTTATGGAAAAATACATTGTCATAATGTACACACTAGATATGGATCACGTTTAATTCAAGTCAAATATTACAGCCGAAGTTTAACTATGTTTAACCTTTGTGAATTAAACAGAAATTGTGTTAAATACCATCCAGAATGGGCCACCTCAGCCAACTGCATACAGACCAGGGTGGTGGAACGATAAGCATAATTTAGCCTTAATCTGAAAATGGAAGTGAGGTCATTTGAACATGGAGTATTCATTTAACTCCACAAATGAAAGTCAACGATAGTGATGGCTATAACAAAGGGCTTGTAATACCTGTAAGAGGAACCAGCTGTGCTGAGTAGTTTGGAAAAATACCTGTCATTGTTCTACTTCCATTTAGCAAGTACAGCATCTTAACAAAACCCAATATTGGGGGGGGTCGTTATGTAGTCCAAGCCAAGCAGTGTAATGCCAACCACACAGGAGGGGGTTGTTTATTTGTGTGTGTGTAGAAACAAGAACACTGCAATCATTCCATTTCCCCAGGAGTCATGCAGAGGGATACAGTCTAGTATGTCCCACATGGGAAAGAGATCGGAAGCAACAACACTTATTAACACACACACACACACACACACACACACACACACACACACACACACACACACACACACACACACACACACATCCCTTGTCTACACCAAATCTCAGACTACAGAGAGACTACTGAACAATGTGCATCTATCTGGATCTATCAGTCAAGAGATACTTCTAGCTAAAATATCAAAGCCTAGGGAGTATTAAGAGCTTTCTCCAGTACAGAGGGGGGTGTTTACTAAAAGTTTCTCTTGTGTAAAAGCAAAGGGTTTATTACTCAAAGTGTTTAGGATGAAATCCTCTGTACCAGCCAGAAAAAGTATAGAGAAATTCTTCCATCAACGATACATCTTCAATTGAAGTCTACAGCAGCAGCGATACCGTCCACTAACAAAACAAGACTACAATTTGAGAAGACAATACAAAGCATCTATTTATCGGTGCCTCCCAGCCCTACTGGCAAAGACAGACTCAGCGATGCTCCAGGTACCCTCTCCTCTCCCCGGCCTGGCTGGCACCACAGGATTATTGATTGATAGCTTTGACTGATTGCCAATTTGGTCCTAATCTGTGGGGCAAGGTCAATGGCAGTGGGGGCGGACATGAATCAGCCTTCTGGGGGACTGAAGGGGACCTGGGGACATATACTCACCAAACAGATTGCTGGAGTGGCCTTGCTTGGAAACAGGCCTCAGCTCATTAGATCCCCAGGCGTAGCGCTTGTAACTGTCCCAGGCAAATGTCATCATCTGTGGGCAGAGGGAGAGGAAGGGGAGGGGGGACAAGGGAGAGAAATAGGTTTAGGTCTAAGCAGATCTGTGAAGGGTGATTCACTTCCTATGGGTGTTTTGGTCATTATGGGCAGGTTTTCAGCAAAGTACTTGACAGTTTTGTTAAATAGAGTGTAGGCCAATTTGTGAGATTAAGGCTATTTTATGTTGGACAACATGTTGATTAGCCTACAGATATTAACTGTACAGGGAAGTCTGTCAATCATTTAATAGACCTTGACATTAAACAGGAAAAATGTATAAGACGTCTCAGTTTGATGTCTTCAGTGACCCTGGTTTGTGAAACATAACCCGAGAGACAGCGCATCTGACAATAATTCTGACATTTCCAAAAAGAATAATGATGCCAAGCTTTATGCGTCACAAGGTTGTTCTTCAAATCAGTGATTTCTGACAGTTTCTATTTTGGTCCCAGGCACTATAACAGAAACCGAATCCTCCTTAAAATCAATGAAATCATAGCCGAGAAACCCTAAATGGAGATTAGAGGATAAATCCTTTTCTTCCCTCTCCCTGGTGACTCAACCCAGATGGAGTCAGATAAGCTGTTAAAAACAAGGACAGCTTTTCAAAGTTTTCAAATCTGAATGAAAAAGGTATATTACTCACTTAAAACTGTAATCTATAAAAGTTGACTTTGTTGAGTGTCTGAGATTATGCTTACCATTTTAAATCGCAACACTACTGCATTTGGCTATAGCACAGTCCAACTAAGTTTTATGAAGTTAGCATAGCATATGGGAAAATAACAGGCCAGAAATAATTAGGTCTATTGAAGTGATAAATTGGAAGGGAATGGGCTTTCTGGCTGCACTAACAATGCATCCCAACACAGTGCTAGTGCCTAATTCTCTCTCAGCACAGTCATATCTCAGTTCTCCTCTGCAGGGTAGCGACTACCAGTGTGTCCTCTAGTGTTTGTTGTTGGGAGGATTAGGCTGTAAGGGAGAAAAGAGAGAAATATGCTGCCATTCTCTCCAGTTGATACAGAGAGACAGATTGAAGCTGAAATCCCCCTCGAGCAAAAGATGAGACCAGACAGAGATTAAAATAGTGTTTTCTCCAGGAATCTCAGCCGCTCAGATCCACATAGGGAGATGGGATCAACTCCACGCTGTCTATTGAAAATCACTAGCAAAACCATCTAAGTGGATGAGGGTTGCCACTATATCCCTGTTATCCCCACATCCTATGAGACAAATCTTTAGAGAATCAAGGGACAGAAACAATACAGTCCCTCTTAAGCGGAGCAGTGGGCCATGAGATATTACTCATTGGTTTACAGATCAGTATTTTCTGGAGAGTTTCGTGAGATCGACACTTCTTTCTGCAATACTTAATCAAGCGATGAAAAACAAGAACACCAAACACAACGGCAAAAGTGTTTATTAATGATGTCTGCTCTTCCTGCAATGTGAACACCATAGCAACCACTGCGTTCTCTCTCGGTTACCTCCGGCATTTCTAATGATGAGATGATAATTGAGTGTTAAAAGTAAATTGTTCATGCCAGATAGAAGACATGGATTAGGAGGACCTACCCTTCACAGTCACAATAGTTTAGCTTAAGTGTGAGTCTGTGTTTGGCTCAGTCCATCATGGAAAGTCCACTGCATAGGGGCTCATAGTGTTGTTTATGGAAAGGCACCTCTCACCCCTTTCCCCCTTGATAAAATGTACTCAGCTCCACTAAGCCTGGGCCTAAACAAAGAGCCCCAGAATACCTTCTCATCCCTCTGTTTGAGGGCCCGCCTGTAGAGAACACTGGTAGGAAGTCATTTACAGCACAGCGTGGACTCCCCATACCAGCCAGTAGTCTCCTTCGGAAATTAGATTAGTTTATCGACTCCCACATAGAGAGGAAGAGAGAGAGATCTTGGCTCAATGAGTCCGGGGTTTAATTTACCCCAAACCTCTGGGCTCCACTCCCTCGTAGCCTCTCGGCGCTCACACCTTACTCTTAGACAACAGTGGTCCTGCTGAGGGGACGCCAGCTACAAGCCAGCGGTTCAGTTGGTTGGTGTAGCTAGGCGACTGGGAGCCAGAGCCATTTGTCAGAACCACTGAATTAGAAGCTGTGGAGAGATGGGAGGCATTGAACACAGGGCTGTATTGATTCTCATTCAGTTGTGCTAAGATTTGTTTGCAATAGAAAGCAGCAGGCTGTTCTGGTGGACTATTCCCTAATGGGAAAGGTTTTGTTCACTGTGGGTTACCTGTCTCCACCCAGACAGCTCTATATTCAGCCTCCTGCACAAAGCCTCGTCTTCCCGCAGCGTGGTCTGACTGGAGGCACAGGAACCAGCACAGTCAAGAGAGAGTTCTGCTGCTGCTCAGAAGGAGCGCCAGCCTCCCTGATTTACAAGGCTGTAATTGCTTTTCCAGTCAGGGTTTAATGCAAGCGTTTGAGTCAAAATGTAATCTCGTCATTCGTGGCTCTCTCGTGCTCTCTGCATGCTGTCTGACTCTGTTGGCGGGCGGATCAGTGGCAGAAGCTCTCCCATTGTTTACCGCCGGCATTGTCTAGTCCAAAGACGTCACGGCAACACTGGAATGAGGTGACAGCCCAGATGTGATTACCGCAGTGACAGCGGGTGCTTGGGGGGGGGTTGGAGTTGAGGGAGAACATGTATCTTCTGCCGTGAGAAACAATCACAAACTCAGTGCAGCAGAGATCATGCTGGGATATCACTAGGGCTCTCCGATATGGCATCTACAGGTGCCCTGGGGGTGCAGAGTAGGGGATGGGCACGGTTAGTAAAATATTTCAATATCCAAATGGACGTTAGTATTCAAAAACGTGTGTGAGTGTATTTTTTCTTTGGACCTATTTTATCAATGAAAAAGCATTTGTCTAATTCAATTCAATGATCCTTGTGACATAGTTACATGAAAGGTGTGTTGCACTACTGCTGAACATTTAGCCCTCCAGTCAGCCCTGCCAACAAACAGTACGCCATTTCCCCCCCTTCAAATAGCTATTACAGGCACATATCAAGAGGACCTGATACAGATCAATGCCAAACTCGGACCAGAAAAAGGTTTTGTAACTTAAATCAAAATTCTGCTTCACTGTTGCCGTTAGCCAAAAACCACCGGAGAAAAGCAGCCTGCCCGCTGTTGTGCTGCCCTCGGCATTTGCGTCAATCTGATTGGTCAAGAGAGTCGAGAGCAATTCGTTAGATTCTTTTCAATTTCGACTAACCGGATATCCCTAAAAAAGTCAGGACATTATTTGAATAGTGAAATCATTTCAAAATGCCCACCCCTATTGCAGAGCTTTGTAACTTTGTCGTCAGGTAACACACACCTGTGCTCAAAGACAGGGCTCTGAGGAGATAGGAGACAGAGAGACTCCTGGATGGCAGTGTTTGGTCTCACAGATCAGAGGGTGTTTACGCAGCAGAGACAACTCTTTGACCTGCTGAGCCAGGCTAGATCTACGCAGGAGAGTCAGTCAGAAGGGACCTGAAAGTGGAGCTGGGAATAGTGTGCTTTTCTGTGTGTTAAGAGGATTAACCTCCCTCAGTGTGTTGTCCTTCTAAGACTGTAGGGAGGGGGGCAGAGCAGATCAAGGGCAGATGTCTATTGATTCATAAACAGCCCTAAGGGAGTGCTTTATTTTCTATAGGCCTACATACTGTAGGGTTGGTTGGAGAGTCAAGGGGGTCATGTGAGGACAAAACAGGGATGGGGCAGAGTGAAACTCCCAACAGAACCACAAAGTCTGTGAATCACATGAGTCATAAATGGCTATTCAAAAGGCAAAGGAATCAAAGGGCTAGGCCTAATCATTAAAAACTAGTCCTGCCTTCATGTCGTTTCCATCCCCTAGCAGCCTGTCCTCCATGTTCCTCTCATCGTTTCCCTGCCTATTTGCTCTGCTGACCAGCCTGAAACATTCAGCTAGTTTGGGGAACCTGGGAAATAATCATCTGTTTGCCAAATTTCCATTTCCCTTATTCCCTGCTGTCAGACCCCCCCCCCCACTCATCCCATATTGAGGACTCTCAGAGCAGTGTGTGAAGGAAAGCAGAACTATGATGTGGAGAACGAACAAATAGAACAGGCTTGGAAGCTCTAACTCTGGCAATTTGACTGGTAAACTCACGGGTACACACGCAATGGCTGCCTGGTATTGTGATGCAATAATTTCCATTGTATTCTGGAATGTTCTATCAACTGATAGTCCCAGTCGGTATTAGATAGAACGTCGCGGCCAAGGCCTGTGGGGAAAACAACCTGTGGTTACCCCATTGGCTCACAGCAAATACTTGGCCTTTTTCAAACACAATTTTCTTGTTGTCTGCTTGCTTTAGTAAATTACAAAACTACATTTAAAAAAGTACAACGTCTAAACATTACTTTTCAACATTGCCTGCTCCTGAGTGTTCTCACTACTTAGAAAAACGTAACATTGCAGGGCTTCCCCTCATGCCCCTTTTCATGATGGTGCTAGCAGCCATGTGAGTAAGCGAGTGCTAGCTAGTTTTTAAAATGGAGGTCAATAGGAAAGAGTTTTATCACCAATTTCTGGGCGTGGTCGAGGGGAATTTCTTAGTATTACGTGAATATCGACTCGGGGTATGCTGGATTGCCATGGTAATGTAGAACATTGATTCAAATGATGTGGCTCATGAAATGAAATGTATTTTTTGTAATGTCAGTTGAGTTCAAGCAACAAATCAGAGCATATATTGATGGGTACACTTCCTGCTTTTACTTCCTGGCATGAGTTCAGGTTAAAAATATACAGGAGGATTCTAATACCCCATAACTCTTTGCGCCACTATTCAACAAGTGACCAGCTTCCGCATTTGGAATAACTGGGAGTGAATGGTAGCAGCACAGAAAGTTTGCCATCAAAGTGAAAAATCAAACACAATTGTAGTGAATTTCAGATAACTATTCAGCGAACACATAGCATAACTGCTTTACTGTCATTCTATTAATTTAGACGTTTTGAAAATAATCTACAGCCACTCTATTCATTCTATTTCTATAGTGTAGGAGCTCTGTGCCTTGGATGTTTCTGGAGGAGACGAGAGCCAGATAGACAGAACAGAACACAGGGCTCAGGACAAGCAGCTGTAGGACAGGCGAGTTGGAGAAGATCCTCTTAGCAGAGCTTTTTGCCTGACTGAAGCTAATATGAACTATTGGAGGTGACAAATGTAGACCTTTGTTTCTATAACTACTTGAATACAACATGGAAGCCAATATAGTCAGTCCAGAGAGTGCTGCTGATAGGCGATATAGCTAATGGGAGTACGGCACAAAGAACTGCTTGCTTGAGAGCACTGGACATGTAGCCTATTCTTTGATCATTAAAAGTGCATATGATGAAATCACTGCCATCATTATGTAAATGCAGCCAAGCATAGAAATCTAAATCATCGGCACCATGACTGTGCCTGGCTATTTTCTCTGGAGGATCAGGTTAGTGAAACTTTAAAGGGAGAAAAGTCTCACCGCTGTCTCATGATGGATCTGCACTTCTGCAGCACGTCCTAAAATCTATTTTCCTCATCGCAAGCATCTCATGCACATTCAGTACCTTATCCTCTCTGCCCGGCACGAATCGCCTATTCCCACAAGGAGCCTAACAGGACCAACTACGCTCAGCATCACTAATTCATAATATTCCCACCAGCCCCTGACAACTTCACAGGGAGCCATGCCATATGTGGCCCACAACCACAGGGAGCCATGCCGTATGTGGCCCACAACCACAGGGAGCCATGCCGTATGTGGCCCACAACCACAGGGAGCCATGCCGTATGTGGCCCACAACCACAGGGAGCCATGCCGTATGTGGCCCACAACCACAGGGAGCCATGCCGTATGTGGCCCACAACCACAGGGAGCCATGCCATATGTGGCCCACAACTACAAGGAGTCCCAACTACACAGTGTATGATGTTAGGAGCTGCTGGGAATTGAATTGTTGTAGAGAATAGCATTTGCATAGCCTAGCACCACTCCTCATTAAATCCATTCTTTGTTTGCGCACCTTGCACAGGTAGATAAACACCTTTAAAACAAAATGCCACATTTCCATCAATGTCCTTATCATCCGTAATAAGACTATAAGACTAGGTGAATGAATAGCACTCACAAAGAGAGCTATCTTGGCCGCAACATTGGGCTAGTGAGTGAGAGAGACAAGCAGAAGAAGCAACAGCTCCTGATAGTCAGCTATGCTCTTACTGCAGTTAAAGCCAGTCTGCAGGAGCAAAAGTCTTCAGCAACATACAATAACAATATCTGTGTCATTGTTTTCACTCTGGGGTCTAGTAAACAAGACTGCAGCCTCTTGTCAGGATCATCATGTATCCCAGTTAGCCAGGTTGTACAGCCTTCCAGAGTCTTCACCAGATTAGAAGGCAGTAAGCTCTTCATCCCATTCCTCAATCAATTCCCAGCATGGCACTGCTTCTGCTGCCTCCCTCCTGCTCCACACACAGGCCACACTAGCCACACAATCGGTTTACTTCATGAAGAGTAGGCACTTTCACTGCTCTGTGTGTGTGTGTTGTATATGCTACATTATGCAAGCTGTAATGTGAGAGAGTCCCTGCGTGAACATGTTTTTCCCTTGACACATATTCAAGCACAGACTGATTCAAGGCTGTTACGGAACAACAGATGCGGGCTAATTGAAGGAAACATAATCTAATTGTGGAAGAATTCATCAAACCCAGAACAGAAAGTGTCCCCCAGGCCAGTCCAGGTAGGTACTGTAGGAGAGTCTCAGAGAAGCCCCCAGATGAAGCATGGTGTCCCAATGGAGATGGATTCACACCATTTACATTTTAGTCATTTAGCAGACGCTCTTATCCAGAGCGACTTACAGTAGTGAATGCATACATTTCATTTCATGCATTTAAAAAATAAATAAAACATTTGTACTGGCCCACCGTGGAAATCGAACCCACAACCCTGGCGTTGCACACAACATGCTGGCGTTGCAAACACCATGCTCTACCAACTGAGCCACAGGGAAGGCAACACCAGTGCGGTGGATCAGAATGGTACAGGTATCCTTTTGATGTAATTATACCTGCTATTCCCCTCTATTTTATTGCATTCCTGTTTCATTGCTGTGTGTGTTGGGCAATTCCACGGTCAAGGAACGGCGCCGAGACTCTGTTGCCAAACAAAAAACATTAATTTTAAAGTTTGACAAACCATACAACTCTATGCACAAGGACTACTTTAAACAATTTACACTGAAAATGTTACAAAAACACTGGAAGAACTGTGCAGATGCAAAGTTTGGCAATATACATTTGCATATTTGAGTATTATTCTACACACTGGCTATTATTTTAAAATGGGCTCTGCCTTCAAACAAGACCAAATTTGGTTGGTCCGGACCAAATCTGAACCAATCATAGACATCTATGTTCCACAAGTTTGGACCTCAAAATACAGCACAGTAGAGCTCAGTACAGTACAATAGAGTTCAATACAGTATATTAAGGTACAGTAGAGTACATTATAGAGTACTCAACTCTAGTGGGCTCTACTGTGTACTGTACTATCCTTTACTGTACGAGTGTTTTCCACTAGCGCCGGCTGTCGGCTATACGACTAATCTTCAGCTGGGTATGTTTTCCACTTAAATTAACTAGGCTACTTTTCAATTTGCCAGTCAGAAAAGAATCTGCTGAGCCCTCTTCCGCTAGAATGAATGATATGCATCTTCTAGCATCTATTGATAGGACAGTCGCCTGTCAGTCACAAAGTGAGCGATGACAGGGAAACACTGCTGGTTTGACAGTCTGCTGTCTGTCCCGTCTCTTGGTGCCTGGGTGTGGTGTGTTGTGTGAACTGGTTGCAGTCAAATGTATTTGCGCTGAGGGAGAGAGAATGAATGTGCATGTCCCTATATAATCTGGTAATGACGGGTTGAAATCCACCTATTGTGTCTAGCACATTCATTTATTTTCTTTCGCATGCAGGGTCTGACATTAAGGGGCCAGTAAAAACGTGTCAGTCGGGCCTGTGGATCTCATACTTTTCACCGCATTTTTGCATTCCAGTTCAAGATTTACCTGCTCTGTTGCAGTCTACCATTGAAAACCAGTGAAGACTAAACGTGCACATTTCATGCTATTTGTATTTGAGCAATACTTCTCGAGCACTCATCTCGAGCATTACATGAGCTGATGCCGTCACACAGCACACGCGAGCTGTCCAGAGCAAAAAGAAGCGCCCATCAATCTACTCGCTGAGCTCATTTATTTTAGGTAAAGTGATTTGCAAATGTAAACGTTCAATAGTGAACATACTAGCAATATGCTGGCTATGGTTTATAGTCTGCACAAAGAAAGCTACAAAAAGACACCTAGAATTCATCTTGGCCAGTCTACTGTAGCCATGTCGATATCTCTTTGGGAACGTCTGTCTTAAAGGGGCAGCGTCCTAGTTTCTAATCTTCTCAAAAAACGACATAAAAATGAATGCAATTGTTACAAGCAAAATATAGAATAGAGAATGATTTGCATTGCTAAATTATATTACACGGGCATTGTTTTAAGATGGTCATACCAAGGATTATTTAGCTATTTGATTTCGAATTATAGGAACCCTTTAGGTATAAAAGCTTGACTAGTTTAGAAAAGGTGTCGATCTGACTGAATAAAGTATCTCATATATCCTTGCCATTCATAAATCATACAATGTAGTTATATGTCCATGGTATCGCATCGGGACAAGTAAACTAAAGATTTCGTTTGTATTTTCGATATGAAGTCCATCAAGACTTGCCAGACAGTGATGTTAAAGTGAGTGATTTGTCAGTAGCCTACTGAATTGCATCATTAAGAGAGTTGTTCATTTGGCTTCCTTACTTGCACAATGGTAGGCTTTTCAGTGAATGTCAGCAGATAAATGATATAACATTCGACGAAGATGGTGAATCCCCCTCACTGAAGGAACGGGTTGACTAGTGGAGATAGAGCCTCACTCTTGTCCAAAATAAGATAAAAGAAAACAGATTGAATTGTTTTAAAAGCTAATGATATAGTATTTTCAAATGGATTCCTATAGGTCTACTGATTTAATCAAAGTGTAGACAATGGAGTAATCAACTGTTGCTTTTTTTGTAAAAAAAAAGCCCATGTTTAACACCTGCTTCATTCATCAATCATACCTGTATTGCAGATAGCTGAGAAAATGCCTCTTAAAAGGAAATTTGAAGAACATGGAAGACTGAAGACTCTCACAGGATTCTTTAAAGGCTCAGTCCAATCAAAATTAAGTTTTGTCTGTGTTTTATATCATATTGTACAACAGCTGATGAAAGTGTGAACAAATTTAAATCAGTGATATTTCCTACCAGCAACTCTCTAGCATTAGAATGTACCAGAGTCCACCAAACTAGAGCTTGTTTGGCAAAAATGTCATTGTACGCTGCTGTACTAAACCCTACTGTACAGTACTGAACTATACTCTACTTTCTTTACTGTGCAGTGACGTCCAAACTTGTGAACCCAACAGTGGTGTGAGACTACTATGATTTCTCTTTGTAGACGATTTGGTAACATAATTGAGTTTTAATCACTAAATAATTGAGAAACAAAATTGATATCAGTAAAAACCTTAACTAATTGATAGGTCTACCTTTACTTCTGTGAACTTTCATTATCCTCCCTCCTCACGAGGGAGAGAAATTAAGGAACATGGCAATGTTTCTTAAACTTACAAAAGTCCGAATTATTTTCTCCAAAACTACTATAAATAGAAGTATTGATATTAGTTGGCAGGGGTCTTTACTTCAACATCATTGTTTTGATGTATTTTTAATAACTTTTAAAGACTTTCTGGTAGATGCTTTCTAAGACTCCTTTTCCATCTGTTTGACTAGAAATCAAAGCCTTTGCTTATTCCAATTTTTTTGAGTGGAAATGGTTAAAATGTATACGTGCCTTAATTAAAAAAATATATAAATTTGACACCCAATTTGATATGCTCCTATGAACTTCATGTTGGTGCTCATTGGTCCTTTAACACTGAAATGACCTGTTCTCTCTCTGTTCTACATCCATCATCTCTTCATAGCCCGCCAACACTACTGACCCACAGCAAGACAGCAGAACACACTGAAGGAATAAAACAGGAAAAACAACAAAAAAGCCCTTTGTAGAACATGACAAATGATAAATACAGCACACATATACACCACACATCCATTTATTATTCTGCAGAGTAGCACAAACTCTCTCTACTGGCCACTGGAGAAAAACAAACGTGCGAGAGAGCGAGGTGGAGGGATGTGTACACAACATATTACAGTTATCCCTCATGCATCGCCTGTCACACTGGTCTGGGTGGCGACTCCCTGATGCACCCGCATCGACAAGCAAATAAGACACTGAGGCCTACTGTTGGTGGGAAAGAAAAACACAGCCCGAAAAACGTAATTTGGTATTTTATTAGGATCCCCATTAGCTGTTGCAAAAGCAGCAGCTACTCTTCCTGGGGTCCACACGAAACATATTACAGAATGACATACAGTGAGGGAAAAAAGTATTTGATCCCCTGCTGATTTTGTACGTTTGCCCACTGACAAAGAAATGATCAGTCTATAATTTTAATGGTAGGTTTATTTGAACAGTGAGAGACAGAATAACAACAAAAAAATCCAGAAAAACACGTCAAAAATGTTATAAATTGATTTGCATTTTAATGAGGGAAATAAGTATTTGACACCTCTGCAAAACATGACTTAGTACTTGGTGGCAAAACCCTTGTTGGCAATCACAGAGGTCAGACATTTCTTGTAGTTGGCCAAAAGGTTTGCGCACATCTCAGGAGGGATTTTGTCCCACTCCTTTTTGCAGATCTTCTCCAAGTCATTAAGGTTTTGAGGCTGATGTTTGGCAACTCGAACCTTCAGCTCCCTCCACAGATTTTCTATGGGATTAAGGTCTGAAGACTGGCTAGGCCACTCCAGGACCTTAATGTGCTTCTTCTTGAGCCACTCCTTTGTTGCCTTGGCTGTGTGTTTTGGGTCATTGTCATGCTGGAATACCTATCCACGACGCATTTTCAATGCCCTGGCTGAGGGAAGGAGGTTCTCACCCAAGATTTGACGGTACATGGCCCCGTCCATCATCCCTTTGATGCGGTGAAGTTGTCCTGTCCCCTTAGCAGAAAAACAACCCCAAAGCATAATGTTTCCACCTCCATGTTTGACGGTGGGGATGGTGTTCGTGGGGTCATAGGCAGCATTCCTCCTCCTCCAAACACGACGAGTTGAGATGATGCCAAAGAGCTCCATTTTGGTCTCATCTGACCACAACACTTTCACTCTGTTGTCCTCTGCCAATGAACATCTGAATGATTCAAACTTCAGACGGACATATATATGTGCTTTCTTGAGCAGGGGGACCTTGCGGGCGCTGCAGGATTTCAGTCCTTCACGGCATAGTGTGTTACCAATTGTTATCTTGGTGACTATGGTCCCAGCTGCCAACTGTTGTCACCTTCTCACCATGCTGCTTGGCGATGGTCTTGTAGCCCATTCCAGTCTTGTGTAGGTCTACAATCTTGTCCCTGACATCCTTGGAGTGCTCTTTGGTCTTGGCCATGGTGGAGAGTTTGGAATCTGATTGATTGCTTCTGTGGACAGGTGTCTTTTATACAGGTAACAAACTGAGATTAGGAGCACTCCCTTTACGAGTGTGCTCCTAATCTCAGCTCCCTGGGAGCCAGAAATCTTTCTGATTGAGAGGGGGTCAAATACTTATTTCCCTCATTAAAATGCAAATCAATTTATAACATTTTTGACATGCGTTTTTCTGGTTTATTTTGTTGTTATTCTGTCTCTCACTGTTCAAATAAACCTACCTGTAATACAGAACATCATTAGACAAGAACAGCTCAAGGACAGAACTACATTCATTTTTAAAAAGGCACACGTAGCCTACATATCAATGCATACACACAAACTATCTAGGTCAAATAGGGGAGAGACGTTGTGCCGCGAGGTGTTGCTTTATCTGTTTTTTTAAACCAGGTTTGCTGTTTATTTGAGCAATATGAGATGGAAGGACGTTCCATGCAATAAGGGCTCTATATAATACTATACATTTTCTTGAATTTGTTCTGGATTTGGGGACTATGAAAAGACCCCTGCTGGCATGTCTGGTGGGATAAGTGTGTATGTCAGAGCTGTGTGTAAATTGACTATGCAAACAATTTGGGATTTTCAACACATTGTTTCTTATAAAAAGAAGAAGTGATGCAGTCATTCTCTCCTCAAATCTTAGCCAAGAGAGACTAGCATGCATAGTATTTATATCAGCCCTCTGATTACAATGAAGAGCAAAACGTGCCGCTCTGTTCTGGGCCAGCTACAGCTTAACTAGGTCTTTCCCTGCAGCACTGGACCACACGACTGGACAATAATCAAGATTAGACAAAACTAGAGCCTGCAGAACTTGCTTTTTCGAGTGTGGTGTCAAAAAAAAGCAGAGCATATCTTCATTACGGCTAGACCTCTCCCCATCTTTGCAACCATTGAATCTATATACACTGCTCAAAAAAATGAAGGGAACACTAAAATAACACATCCTAGATCTGAATGAATGAAATAATCTTATTAAATACTTTTTTCTTTACATAGTTGAATGTGCTGACAACAAAATCACACAAAAGGAATCAATGGAAATCCAATTTATCAACCCATGGAGGTCTGGATTTGGAGTCACACTCAAAATTAAAGTGGAAAACCACACTACAGGCTGATCCAACTTTGATGTAATGTCCTTAAAACAAGTCAAAATGAGGCTCAGTAGTGTGTGTGGCCTCCACGTGCCTGTATGACCTCCCTACAACGTCTGGGCATGCTCCTGATGAGGTGGCGGATAGTCTCCTGAGGGATCTCCTACCAGACCTGGACTAAAGCATCCGCCAACTCCTGGACAGTCTGTGGTGCAACGTGGCGTTGGTGGATGGAGCGAGACATGATGTCCCAGATGTGCTCAATTGGATTCAGGTCTGGGGAACGGGAGGGCCAGTCCATAGCATCAATGCCTTCCTCTTGCAGGAACTGCTGACACACTCCAGCCACATGAGGTCTAGCATTGTCTTGCATTAGGAGGAACCCAGGGCCAACCGCAACAGCATATGGTCTCACAAGGGGTCTGAGGATCTCATCTCGGTACCTAATGGCAGTCAGGCTACCTCTGGCGAGCAAATGGAGGGCTGTGCGGCCCCCCAAAGAAATGCCACCCCACACCATGACTGACCCACCGCCAAACCGGTCATGCTGGAGGATGTTGCAGGCAGCAGAATGTTCTCCACGGCATCTCCAGACTCTGTCACGTCTGTCACATGTGCTCAGTGTGAACCTGCTTTCATCTGTGAAGAGCACAGGGCGCCAGTGGCGAATTTGCCAATCTTGGTGTTCTCTGGCAAATGCCAAACGTCCTGCACGGTGTTGGGCTGTAAGCACAACCCCCACCTGTGGACGTCGGGCCCTCATACCACCCTCATGGAGTCTATTTCTGACCGTTTGAGCAGACACATGCACATTTGTGGCCTGCTGGAGGTCATTTTGCAGGGCTCTGGCAGTGCTTCTCCTGCTCCTCCTTGCACAAAGGCGGAGGTAGCGGTCCTGCTGCTGGGTTGTTGCCCTCCTACGGCCTCCTCCACATCTCCTGATGTACTGGCCTATCTCCTGGTAGCGCCTCCATGCTCTGGACACTACGCTGACCGACACAGCAAACCTTCTTGCCACAGCTCGCATTGATGTGCCATCCTGGATGAGCTGCACTACCTGAGCCACTTGTGTGGGTTGTAGACTCCGTCTCATGCTACCACTAGAGTGAAAGCACTGCCAGCATTCAAAAGTGACCAAAACATCAGCCAGGAAGCATAGGAGCTGAGAAGTGGTCGGTGGTCCCCACCTGCAGAACCACTCCTTTATTGGGGGTGTCTTGCTAATTGCCTATAATTTCCACCTGTTGTCTATTCCATTTGCACAACAGCATGTGAAATGTATTGTTAATCAGTGTTGCTTCCTAAGTGGACAGTTTGATTTCACAGAAGTGTGATTGACTTGGAGTTACATTGTGTTGTTTAAGTGTTCCCTTTATTTTTTTGAGCAGTGTATAAACTCCAGTCGGCCTTTTCAAAATCAGCTATGAAAACCAGGCCTGGTGTCCCCAATATTTCATAGTATTCTATTGTTTCCAGTACTGGTCTTATATTATCTCCAATGTATCATCCATGTAAAAAACCTGTCTGACTAGGATGAATATCCGACAATACTTTTTTAATTCCATGCGGCAAGCATTTTGCTAGGATTTTTGCATCACAACACTGAAATGTAAGAGGTCTCCAATTTTTTCAATGGACTGGATCTTTATATATATATATATACACACACACACCACTTGGGTCCTGTTTCAGTAATAATGATATCAGACCTTCTTGTTGCATGTCTGATAATCTACCATTTATATAGGAGTGGTTAAAACACGCTAATAATGGTCCTTTGAGTATATAAAAAAAAGTTTTGTATACTTCCATTGGTATGCCATCCAGCCCTAGAGTTTTCCCATCCTTAAAGGCCCCAATTGCATCAAGCAGTTCCCCCTCTGTAATTTGGCCTTCACATGAGTCTTTCTGTACAGATGTTAATTTTACATTATTATTAGGGAAGAAATCCATACAATTACTTTCAGTTAGTGGAGATGGAAGAGACTGAAACGAAAACATATTCCTCTTTCAAAATATCATTTGGTGAATCATGCGTGACTCCATCATTTGAAACAAGTTTTTGGTAGCATTTCTAAATTGAAGATTGAAAAATAATTTGGTGCATTTTTCCCCATATTCCATCCAGTTCACTTTATTTTTATAATATACTACACTGGATCTTTCTTGAATAAGTTCCTCCATTTGTTTCTGTTTTTCCTCTAACTTAATCTGTGCCTCTATGGTAGTTTTTATTGCTATCTAGCTGTACTGTTAGTCCTTCAATTTACTTTGTTAATATGGACTCTTGATCTAAATTGCTTTTATTTTATAGATGAGTACTGAATTGCATGGCCTCTAAAGGCACACTTAAGTGTCCCATACAATAAGGGGATCTGCTGTACCTATGTTATGTCTGAAAAAGTCAGTTATAAATTCTTCTGTCCTAGTTCTAAACAATTTATCATCTAGTAGGCTTTGATAACATTTCCAATATCCTCGCCCACGTGGAAATTCTGTAAGAGTAATATATATGCCAATTATGTGATGATCCGACCGCATTCTGTCCCCTATCAACACTTTTGAAACTTTTGGTGCCAGAGAGAATGGCTTAAGAAAGTAGTCAAGACGACTAGCTTGATTAAGCCTCCGCCATGTATATCTCACTAGGTCAGGATATTTAAGCCTCCACCATGTATATCTCACTAGGTCAGGGTATTTAAGTCTCCATATATCCACTAATTCCAAAATATCCATGACATTCATGATTTCCTTAAGTGCCTGAGGGTGATAGTTTGTAGTGTGATTTCCTTTCCGGTCCATAGAGATATTTAAGACCGTATTAAAATCTCCCACCATAATAATAGAGTCTAGTGTTGCTTGTAGAGTTGATCAATTCTTATATATATTTTCAAAGAAGCTTGGATCATCATTATTCGGACCGTATAGGTTAATAAGCCATATCTGTTTATTGTCCAATAACATATTTAAAATAATCCATCTGCCTTGAAAATCTGTTTGGACAATTTGCACATTTGGATCAAAATTACTGTTAATTAAAACCATCACCCCTTTTGAATTTCTTTGCCTATGGGAGAAACATATTTCACCCCCCAGTTCTTTTTCCACAAAACTTCATCTAAAATTGTTGGATGGGTTTCCTGTAAACAATAGATATTATATTCCTTCTCTTTTAGCCAGGTAAATGCTGATCGTCTTTTGTTATTATCTGCTAGGCCATTACAATTGTAACTTGCTATACTTATTTCACCACTTACCATAATGAGACAACTTTAAATTCTATTTATGAAAATATGTTTGTAAACGTACCATTAAAAAGTAACATGATGACTGAGTGTACCATGATATTTGCATTGCTACTAAGTAAACCTCCAATTGGTCCCTTCTCTTCCACCCGCTAAAAGCCTTCCTCATCCCTAGTTGGGTTGTCATCCCAATGCCCGGCAGACCACCCCCGATCCCCCGTATCCCATAGCCCTGAACAGACTGGGATCCATCCTTCCAAAAGAGCACACAGTGCCATTTACCGAATTGAAGTAAATCAATTGCCAAATGCATTTCCATCGCCCTCACCTCGATTTATATTATATATAGCTGTGGATCATCCTCGATTGTCCCTAACATCTTTTACTCCTTCGCAACAGTTGTGGCATACACACATACACCCACACACACTCAACCCTTTCCCCCACACAACCATAAGCTCACATTCTCAACAGTTGCACCATCCCAGAGCCCAACTCAAGAAAGGTCTTAATTTACAAATGCACTTACAGTTGCAGCTGTATTAGAAGGCCTGCAAGACCGCGCAAAAAAATGGGCAGAAATTGAGAGATTTTGTTAACCATTGTCACATCCTAGATGATGGAGGTCAAATGTGCACCTTTTCCTTGAAACACCCACAATACGGTTACCCGTATTGACCATATTCCCAAGCATCTCCATGCAGTCAGTCTTTTGATTTTGTGCCACCAGGGCCACAATAATACACCCCCTCTCTGAATGTCCGAGTGTGACCCCCTTCCCCATGGGTTACTGCAGCTAGTGTTGCCAGCACTGCCACTGCCTGGGTGGGGACACCCCACCGGAATCCCTACCGGCTAGGTACAAGGTCGTCATGGTTCTCATTAGCAGCTTTGAGAATTTCCTTGTGTAGTATGCTCTCCTTTTAGGGGGCTTTGGCTTTGCAGGACCAACCCTGCCAAGCAGGCTCAGAATCTTGAGGGGGCAGTGCTGCTCTTGGTCTCTGACCGCATTTTGGCTGCATAGAGACCGCTTACAGCAGGCCCATAAAACAGTTAGGGACTTCTCCTTAGTATCTGGGTCATTCAGGTGGGTGTCTAGGGTATAGGGTTGTGGACCGTAACATTCAATTAGGATCATAAATAAATAATTAGATATAATTTATAAAAAAAAAAAAAAAATGTTCCCCATGATAGGACAATAAATAAATGAAATGTATAATTTATTTTAAAACTGTTCCACCATGATAGGACAAAAAATAAATAAATAAATAAAGCCGTATAATTCATTATAAAAGTATATCCATCATCTGAACAACATTGAAAGCCCTCTCATACCCCGGCTCACAGCAATACATTGGTTCTGGGATATGCAACCATTTCATTACTCACTCACTCAACTTTCCCAAACATAACAAATAAAATAAAAAGATAACACACCCACCATCCACACATACTGCGCCTTCTGTTTACTTAGTTTTTATCTTCACCATGTTGAATTAGTGCTTGTGTGTTCCAATTAGTTATATGTAAAGATATATACAAAAGCAAAAAAAAAATCCATAACTGGGATAGAATTGTGTTTCATTATTTTCCTCATCTATGAGAACTTTGTAATTTTAAAAATAACTGTCACAGGGGTCGTGGAATTGAGACCAAGACGCAGCGTGGATAGTGCTCATTCTTAATCTTTAATGAAGACACTTTAACCAAAAAAACAACAAAACGACCAACAACAGTCCCGTCAGGTACAACGACTAAAACGGAAAACAACTACCCACAAACCCCAAAGGAAAACAGGCTGCCTAAGTATGGCTTCCAATCAGAGACAACGAAAGACACCTGCCTCTGATTGGAAACCATACCCGGCCAAACATGGAAAAACAACACATCGAAATAGAAACTAGAACACTCCCCAGGAAGTTAGCCAAACTCCCCTTATGCTGCCTCTTCACCTCCTCAATTGGAGGATACAACGCCTCATAATACCGTCGTTCCCGCTTCGCTTCTTCCAGTTCCTCCTTCGGGCGCTGGTACTCCCCAGCCTGGCCCCAGGGTCCCTTTCCATCTAGGATTTCTTCCCACGTCCATGACTCCAGGTACCTCCTCTCACGCTGCTTGGTCCTTTTATGGTGGGTAGTTCTGTCACAGGGGTCGTGGAATGGAGACCAAGACACAGCGTGGATAGTGCTCATTCTTAATTCTTTAATGAAGATACTTTAGCCAAAAAACAACAAAAAAACGACCAACAACAGTCCCGTCAGGTACACTTAGACTAAACGGAAAAAACTACCCACAAACCCCAAAGGAAAATAGGCTGCCTAAGTATGGCTTCCAATCAGAGACAACGAAAGACACCTGCCTCTGATTGGAAACCATACCCAGCCAAACATGGAAAAACAACGCATAGAAATAGAAAACTAGAACACTCCCACATAGAAACAACCAAAAAAGAACACAAAAAAAACACACAAAACAACCCCCTGCTACGCCCTGACCATTTTACTATGGCAAATGACCTCTTTACCTTGTCAGGACGTGACAATAACCATGGAGTAACCTTTGTGTCTCTGAACAACTGGTTATCAATATATAGTTTATCAACGACGAGAGCTACTCGTTTCCCTTTTAATCTATTTTCTTTGAAAATTGGATACAGAACTTCTGCAACGCCGTTCTGCAATTTCCTTCGGAAACTGATCATTCATGCCAATTTTGGTCCATGCTTCGAAGTACGGTAATGGAATATTTAGAATTTTTTTGTCACGAAATGCGCCATGCTCGTCACCCTTCTTTACCCTTTCGGATAGTGTCTTGAACGCACTAACAAAACACCGCTATTTGGATATAACAATGGATTATTTGGGACCAAACCAACATTTGTTATTGAAGTAGAAGTCCTGGGAGTGCATTCTGACGAAGAACAGCAAAGGTAATAACATTTTTCTTATAGTAAATCTGACTTTGGTGAGTGCTAAACTTGCTGGGTGTCTAAATAGCTTGCCCTGTGATGCCGGGCTATCTACTTAGAATATTGCAAAATGTGCTTTCACCGAAAAGCTATTTTAAAATCGGACATATCGAGTGCATAGAGAAGTTCTGTATCTATAATTCTTAAAATAATTGTTATGCTTTTTGTGAACGTTTATCGTGAGTAATTTAGTAAAATTTTTTGTAAATTCACCGGAAGTTTGCGGGGGGTATGCTAGTTCTGAACGTCACATGCTAATGTAAAAAGCTGGTTTTTGATATAAATATGAACTTGATTGAACAAAACATGCATGTATTGTATAACATAATGTCCTAGGTGTGTCATCTGATGAAGATCATCAAAGGTTAGTGCTGCATATTCTAGTTTCTGGGCAGTAGTAATAACCAGATGAAATCGGGTACGTTTTTTATCCGGCCGTGTAAATACTGCCCCCTACCCCCAACAGGTTAAGATTTGTTTTGTGTTATTATCCAGATTGAAGGTTATCACCCACCAGATTGTGAAGTGCTAATATTTTAGTCTTACTTACCGATATTGAATATTATGTTATCTTGAGGTGCTCTACATAACTTCGTTCAGTCCGCCATCTTAACTTTTTCTTATCTTTTACTTTAGTGTATTTGGTAAGTATTTTCTTAACTCTTCTTGAACTGCACTGTTGGTTAAGGGCTTGTAAGTAAGCATTTCACGGTAAGGTCTACACTTGTTGTATTCGGCGCATGTGACAAATAAAGTTTGATTTGATGGTTTAGCACAAACACTTAGATACATCTTTAAGTTGTACCTAAGAAAGTAAAATAAAGTTTTGTATTTACTGTCATATATATAGAGGATATGGTTGCTTTTTGGTGGATATCCTGTAAAACCACAAATCATTTTTTGTTAAATTTTGTAAATGTTAATATTTTGTTAAGAAATCAATTGAATGTTTTTGTTAATCCTTTGGAGCACAATGTGTGTAGAAAAAGGTATGTTTTTCATTCCACCTCTAAAAAACAATATTATATCGGAAGATATGTAGGTACTCTGTGACTTTTGCCTCCCTAAAATCGGTATCGGACCCAAATATCCCATATCGGTCTGGCTATAATTATTTGTGGTGTGAAGGGGAGAGGAGGAGGGAGGGAACCTCTTTAGACTACATGCTAACAGGGGTGGTAATTACAGTGTTCTATGTAACAGATTGAGCCTTGCTGCTTTTGATGTGACCTAGAAAGTAGAGGAAGATCCATTGTGCTGAAAGAGTCGCCGCTGTGTTTACAGTAAATTCAAGAACGTTCAGAGAGAGCGGAACACTGAAAGATGGGAAAACAACCAGTCCACTATAACTAACAGTAACGCCTACTCTAATTTACGGAGGTAGTGAACAAAGCCTTACAGGTGTAGGACATCAACACACCTGACCTGCAGAAAACCAACACACCTCGCACACCTGTACATCAGCTCAGTGTTGAGTACACATGTCTGTGTGTTTTCAGTGACTGCGTCTGTGTGTGTACACTCATCCTCTTAGATCTATCCGCTGCCTTCGACACCATCAGATCCTCCTGTCCACCCTCTCAGGGCTGGGCGTATCAGGCTCTACACACTCTGGGGTTGCATCCTACCTGACAGGTCACTCCTACCAGAAGATGTGGAGAGGATCTGTGTCTGCACCACATCACTACTAGTGTCCCCCAGGGTTCGGTTCTAGGCCCTCATCTCTTTATACACCAAGTCACTTGGCTCTGTCATATCCTCACATCCTCTCCTATCATTGCTATGCGGATGACACTCAACTACTTTTCTTCCCTCTGGCTTCCAGTCGAAGCTCGCATCCACTACAAGACCATGGTACTTGCCTAAAGAGTACAGCAACAGGAAGTGCCCCTCCCTACCATTAAGCTATGGCTCAAACCCTATACTTCGTTCTTCCACCTCTGGTCTCTTGGCCCTCCCACCACGACGGGAGGGCAGCTCCCGCTCAGCCCAGTCAAAGCTCTTCTCTGTCCTAGCACCCCAATGGTGGAACCAGCTTCTCCCTGAAGCTAGAACCTGCCCATCTTCCGAAAACATCCGAAACCCTACCTCTTCAAAGAGTATCTTAAATAAGAGACTATGCATCTAGTCCATAAAAGGGCTAGAGGCCTAACCATTAAGAAAATCAATTAGAAAATGTTATGCGAGGGTAACAGCAGTCACCGGAGAGACCTCTCTTTGATCTGTTCTCCACTGTCAACCAGATTACCATTGTAAATAAGCTCCAACCAATGACGCAATCTGGCATCAGCCCATCAGGACAATTCAGTGTCCAACACAAAGAGACTAAAACGCTCCGTACTGTTTCCTTCGATGTGGGACGAAATGAGAGGTTTGTACAGTGGTAGAGAGCTAATTAGAACACAAATATTTTTTTTAATCAGCTCCTCGTTTTGTGCAAATGAAAACCAGAGGGATTTCCAAAGGGACTGGCTGGCAGGAGGCTCTGTAAGGAGCTCTAATTAGCTCTCTCTCTCAGCCTTCCTCTGTGGTTGTGCTGCTCAGCTCGCTCTAAGAGCTCTGAGCACAGACCGTCTCATACACACAGTCCATCCCAGGTCCAACTCTGCAGAGGAATGCTACTGTAGCAGTTCCGTTCAAAGGAAGAAGTCAGAGGCTATTCGTAGCCAGGTATTTACAAGAATGTAGGCTAGTCCACCCATTTCACAAAGAAAAGCATCACTCTTTGTCTACGCAGGTGTCTGTCTGTGTGTCATACATAATACTGAGAAACTGAGAAAACCTCCACAATATGTACAGTAAGGGCCTATTGGATTTCCTCCTCCTTACAATGAGGTGTGACATCACAGCAAGCTCAGTCTTGTCATTATTACAGCTCTCTCACTAACCCACTATCAGAAATCAATGCAAAGGACAGTGGGAGGATGATATCCTTTATCTAACATGTTTACTACCTTTACCACCCTTAAAATGTTCCATTACAATGAGAACAGAGGGGGGCAGTAACCTACATTATCTCCCAGCACAGATCAAATACCTGTCCTATATTATCCACAGCACTGATCAAATAGGCTGTCTCATCTGACTGACAAAGAGATGGGGAACCAGACTCTGGTACTCAGAGTCTGTGTTTTAGTTAGATTTCGGGGTGAAAAGGAAATTTTTATTGTTCGCCATAATCGAAGGTAGACATGGACACAAAGCTAAAGAAAAGTTGTCTAGGGTTTCACTTCAATAGATTGTGAAATGATTGAAGTGGCATACAAGCTTATCAATGGCTGACATCAATGGCAGTGGAGTAGACCCAATGCAGCACAATGAGCCACTGTATCCATTTCAGCATTCCCCACGGATGTAGCCACTGTTACGGCGGCTTGTCATTACGCCAACATGGACACTGGAGAGGCAAGCAATGAGACCTCCTTCCTTCCTTCCTTCCTTCCTTCCTTCCTTCCTTCCTTCCTTCCTTCCTTCCTTCCTTCCTTCCTTCCTTCCTTCCTTCCTTCCTTCCTTCCTTCCTTCCTTCCTCATACAGATGATGGCAAATCATTGACTGCTGTGCAAAGATCTGCGAGTTAATTACCCTGTTTGCGTCCTATTGAGTAATCTGTAACTGGAGGCATGTAGTGCTGAAGTCCCCAGGGAGAACTGGCAAATTACAGGACAACAAATCCAGTAGTGAAACAGAAGCTGAAATGAAATCTTCCCTGGTGGGTCTCCAGGGAAACTAACAGGTGTAGCTCAGCGGGGGTATTGATGGTTGAAGGGTGGGTGGAACACTTGGTACTGGAGATAAAGTGGGTCTTTGGCACAAGACGGCCAACCAGCACACGCATCCACGTACACACACACACACACTGCACATCTGCTGCCAATGTGGCCTCCCTTGGGACATCATGGGCACACAGCTGAAAGTGGGAGGCAGAGTTGGGTTACGGATGTTTGCCGTGCGGTCTGAAAGAAAGCAGAGGGGTGGCTGCATGCCAGTGGGGTAAATTGGCTGTGGTCGATGATGGCATCTTTCACACATGGAAAAGTCCTGGACGGGCTGTATTGAGTTACTCAGGTGCACACCTAGTCAGATGCCATCTGCACACTAACACCATAACTTTGTTTTCTCTCACCATCATAAATAAACATTTATCACCATTTACATAATGCACTTAACAGTGGTAATAATGCTCCCGTCTAAGCCTTTGTAATACAATTCAAAATATTGGGTATTTTTACTCCTCCAAAACAATTATTTTCAATGTTGTGATATTGAGCAATCACCCAAATAAGATACAAAACTGCATCTGCATAAATGTCAGGGCCAACTAATATCTCTGATTCCCCTACTCCAAATTACAGTAGCTCTCGTACCTCAAAAGTATCACAGAAAAATTATACAGTTAACATATACGATGATCGACAAGACACTTCAAATACAATGGTTTCCTGTTATGAGGAAATATGTTTTTACTCAAGTCTAAGAAGATTAGCAAAACAGTGTGCGGCTTAACCCAGGAAACATAATGAAAAATGTATGGCGTTTGAAACCTGCGATGCCTCCAGGCATGTAACGCTGATACGTATGCAATGATATGCAATGATGTAAGGTAAAGCTTTCTCGCGCACCTGCCGCTGCCACATGAGGCAGACACACACTTTCCCAAGCTCAGGGATGCGAACAAATGTTCTCCCCCAAAAACATAGCAAACGACATCATCTGTTTCAGTAGCAATAGTTAGCTAGCTAACTATCTAGCTAGGTGTCATCATCTAAAATATCCCTCATTTATAAAAACAGTTTTAGTATTTGGTCGGACCCAGTCCGGTCAAGCTCACTAGCCAGATTACATTTTTTATTTTCTTTAATTTAACCTTTATTTAACTAGGTAAGTCAAATTCTTATATACAACGACGGCCTACAGGGGAACAGTCTTGTTGTTCAGGGGCCTTGTTCAGCGGCAGAACGACAGATTTTTAGGAAAACAAGTGGCTGCCTAGCTAATACATAGTCACATGGATTCCTAAATCATTGCTAAGAATATTAAAAATAATTGCAGTTTCTTGTTTTTGTTTTCAGGCTGTTTGCAATGGTGCTAGCTAGGTACCAAGCTAAAGCTAGCTAGCCCAGAAGTTTCTAATAACATGTGTATCAAAGACACAAACCGAAGTCAACGTAGTAGGGAGACAGCCTTCCTCCAGTTTCCAAACTGCCATCAATGTAGACAAAATGCTTGATTATTATTCCGTATTTTGACTAGCTAGGATGAATCAGGAGCAACTTCTTGGATGTGGCTGGCTGGCAGGCAGAAGCAGCAGGATCACCATCCTTTCTCCCCTGCCTCTGGGATGGTTGCATGTCGAGGAGAATGTTGGACTACCTAGCTAACATTTATGATCCTGCTTGTTTGATCCTGATCTTATTTCAAATGCTCCCACAGACGTTTTTCCCAGTCGGTCTAACAAATAATGGCTTATTAACAATGTAGTATTGTAAACACATTGTGGCCGGTGTGCGCTTGTTTGCAGACCTTTTATTTTACAGCTTTGACAGTGCATAGTGGTGGCAACCACCCTCTTAAACCGGAAGCCAGCTGCACCAATGAGTCGGAGGAAACATGGGTCAGAGGAAACACGCCACTCCTTGTAGCACCCAGCCTGCCACAAGGAGTCGCTAGAGCGCAGTGAGCCAAGTAAAGACCCCCCAGCCAATCCCTCCCCTAATCCGGACGACACTGGACCAATTGTGCGACGCCCTATGGGACTCCCGATGATGGCCGGTTATGATACAGCCCTGTGTCTGTAGTGACGCCTCTGGACCGTGGCGCCACTCGGGACGCCGACATATCTTTTTTGTCATGCAAAGACCCAAACAGCGTTCGATATTCAGGCAACTAGGATATTACAATAACTTATTTTTAAGGCATCAAGGTGCATTCATTGTTGCTTCTGTTTATGCGCCATTAAGTCCCACTTCCGTAAAGTGACACCTTTTCTGGCGTGACCAAACGTGGTGCAAATCTGTGAGCTTCTCCTCCCTGGCATCTCAATAGCTTTTCAGTAAATCTCAGGCTTCTCCCAACCTGCTTTACATGAGACGAATTGGTCAGGAAATCAATGAACCATTGTTCCTTTAAGTGTGATCTGTCTCTGTGAAATGTGGCCTGGGAGATGCTTGAGACCAGCTAGGCGAAGAGGAATCATTGGGCCACTATGATTGACTGACAGATCAAGTATTCACCTTCGCCGACCATTATTCCACAACAGGTAAACCACACTGATGATTGTCTGCCCTCAGCAGGTATTAAAGCCACTGTGAACACAGCTTTCAGAAGGTCATGGACACTTTTCTTTTGACAGTTGCTTTGAGGATAAGAGTCATCCAGTTCTCATCTGCAGAGCAGACTGCATTGTTGTAGCAAATAATTCATTTCTCTTAATAGTTTGACTCATTACACCCATTACCTCATGCAGCTGTAGCCAGTGACCTGAGGGTGTGGATATCACTGCAATATGTTGTCTTGTCACCCTCAAAGCAGAGCAGCAACAATGTCGTGTGTAGGCTTAAAGCATTTGCTATGAAGATGAAAATCTATCTTGCTTATCTCACACATCCTGTGATCACTACAAAAATCGAGGGTAAAGAATCACAGGGGTAAATCCATTAGACCCACAACAGTGTGATAGGTAGATAGCCTAGTTAACTGTGTTAAACAACCCTACAGAGGAACACCATATTAAACAAATCAATAGAAACTAATTGTGTACAGGGAAAGATGAAATTGAAAAGGAAAATCCATACTCGCACTTCAGTAAGCTCCTATTATTAATTGGGTAAAACAGCCGCTGGAGTATAGATATTGGCAACATAAACATGCTATCGAACTAAAAGTATTATCTGAGTGTCCTGGCAAAAACCATTAGTAATGTGGCAGAGAAATTTGAACTGAAAGGTGTTACTTACACACATCTTTAAAACGAGGTCCGGAAAGGACTATAATTGAAGAGGGAGTGTTCTGTTCAAACTCAGCGGACACATTTATTTGTTGGCTTGACCTTTTTATTCACTATTGGAAAAAGGCTCAAGGCAAACTAATGAAGACCTTGTGATAGGCAAATTGATTTTCTTCCCTCCTCCCCTCCATATGGAAGCAGTTAAGCCAAGCCATCAATCATTTGTTTAACAGGCTAGAGATCACAATTAAAAACCAGAGGTCCAACTATTCAAATCTGTTGGCACGTAAGAGAGGTTTGTTGAAGGAATAGTCACAGCACAGCACTGTCTGCGAAGGTGATCCATTCTGCACTGTCAGATCTGATGGGATCGATCCAAAAGTCTTACTGCAAGGTCCTCAAAGAACACAAATGTGGTGTTTGAGTTTTGCTTCAGCGAACCCTCACATAAGCTATATAGCCTAGGTCTTGCTCACATGGGCAACTCCTTCCACGCGCGATATAACATTTCTCGGGCACTATGACTGGCCGCTCTGCCATGTTCCACCTTTAGCCCTCCAGTGTAACGGTTTAGGTGCAAGAGGTCAACCTGGAACAGCTCCTAGGGACCATTAATCATATGATGCTAGGGTGTGTTTAATATTGATGTGTCCAATCAGTGCCTCACACAGGGGAGGGGCAAGTAATCAATAGGGTCCATGCTCTACAGCACATACTGTAGGTGTCAGCATTGATTTGCCTGCTTGATGACCTCACTAGGCCGACATTATGACTCCCAAACAGAGGGGTTAATGCATGGATGTCGAGGATCTAGGATTGTACCTTAGCACTGGCGGTATCTATGGACATTAGAGAGTGAGCCAACATCCTGGTCTAACAGAAGAGACACAGTGCCATGGATCTTCCTTAACCACCTAAATAGTTAAAAGTTTCCATTTGTAACCAATAGTGTGCAGTAGCTCAGTCCTTTTCCCTAGACTTCAGAACAGAGTGCTCTCCTCTCCTTTTGGCTGCTTGTTTCCTCAGCCAGTCTTTGAGATTCCATCCACGAGGCCTTTGGTTCTCCTCTGTCTACGTGAGAGTGCTGCCAGCCTCCTGCTGTATACCTCTCTCCACTCTTTTATAGCAAGAATAAAAATTAAATGTTCATTCTGAGCATAAAAAGGTAGCAGGGCGGTGATGAAAAATAAAAATAGACAGATGCTCAAGGGCTTCAATTACTGCCTTTATGGTGCCGCGGGTCAACAGGGGGCCTTTGGCACAGGCCTGGCTCAGGTCAGCCCAGTCCAGCTGAGTTTGAATGAGGCCAGGGCTTGACTCTGGTCCGGGCTGTGGTCTGACATGAGAAGGTGAGATTGTATGGGGTCAGGGGGACAGGAACGAAGGAAGAGCTTTGACAGATAAAGCAGGCACCTAGAGGGTTAGGGCCTGGCAGAGAGAGAACTTCACCGCAGCCCTGCCCTCGCTCTCTCTTCTCTCCTCTGTGCTACCTATCTCCTTTATTTACAATTAGAAAAATAAGAGGATGCTGACTGAAATATTTAGTGTGTTGCCTCTGCTTTCCTTTTCCAGTAAATTAAATGTGGTGTGTTGTGCCACGTACACTGCCAAAACCAACCTGGTCAGGGTCCATAAAGGTCCTTAAAAACACACAAAAAACACTATTCATTCAATCTGAGACACAAAAGAGTGGATACTGCGAAATAGAAGCAACTCTGTAAAGAGCCAACAGTTGGACAGCATGGGCCCGCTCTGTCAATAACACATTTGTTGTCCACTTGACTTTACAAAGAGCATCAATCCAAACCCCTAACAACATTCTCAGCTGTAAGCGGTGTTGTCCAAAGCAACACTAAATGGCCCAGAGGCAGAACTGCACGTTGCTTGGCACATTGGATTTAAGACATCATTTCACAAAACAGGACCTCTCAAAATGAAACAGCCATAATTCAGATATGCCTGGTTACTTAAATCCCCAAAGATAAACAGTCTGGAAGAGGAAAAACGCTGTGAGCTTGTCCTTTACCATAACGGTGTTAAAAAAGAACAGGCCTAACAATAAACAGGGTTTAATGGTAGTAATCACATGGTGGCAGTCTGGCAGATAGAGCTGCCCGGGTACTCCAGCCCCTTGTACTCTGCCTCTGCTCTAGTCTGTATTCAGAAGTATAGCTGACAGAGGGAAAAACCCAGCCTGTGGCCAAAAGCAGAGGATTGATGGCTCCTGCTCCAGCAGGGCCGATTGATCGCATTCACATTGGGCAAAGTTTGTCATCATAATAGGATTCAGGGCAGCAGCGGATGGGGTAGTGGAGAGTCTACCGCAATGCCAGGCTGGGGCTGGAAGGACTAATCCTTTAACCACAGGTCCTTATTGAAATGCATTTCCTCATTTAGTGCTGCAAAATGAATGGTTAGTGGGATGGTGTCTGAAAATAAAACTTCAGCCATCTATAATGAATGAGTGGTACAGTCAAAGAGGGGTGCATTTTTTCAGCCGGTTTGTCTGTCTGGCGGCCCAATGCAATCACCCCTCTTCATGCAGACATACAGCAGTCAGTCAGACTGGTCTGCCCTCATGCATGGGAAGTGAGATATATGAAGGCTGCTGGAGAGATCTATTCAATCAGGTGACATTTGTACCGTGAAAATGACTTTCTCCTCCATCTTCCATCTCTGCCCTGGCTTGACAGTATTGACCATCCTGACTGTGAACAATCCTCCGCCTCAAAAACGATTCCATTTTTAATCCCACTGACAGGCAGTGCATGAGAGGATATGCTCCTGGAATGACCTGCGGGGTCAGTACTCCATCTATCTTTTCAGAAGTAACGCAAAATTAAATAACTTTTTGTGAAATCCCAAACCTTTGTGCAGATTGAAAATAAATGATCTGTGTGATTGAGAATCTGAGTACCAGGCTGCCAGCTATGATACTGATAGATATGATACCCTAGAGGGGCTGAATTCAGAGGGTTGTTGTCCTATAACACAGTATTATATCTAGCTCGTAATAATGAAATATAAAGCAATTTATTGTAGTCTAGTCTAGAGTCATCTAAAGCAGACAAACAGCCGTGATTCTGCTGATGAATTGCAGTGAAGCAAAGACAATCGCACAGAATCCTAATCACACAGGCAGGCAGGAAGGCAGGCAGCTGTATGTTGAAGAAAGGAGACAGGACACTAGAAGATTAATTGGAGCTGAATCTCATCACTGATCCTTAGCCCTGCCTCTCTAGGTTTGAGGGAAACAGAGTGGGGCCCTCCGAACAGGGGGAAATTAGAAAAGTAATTCATACTAACTGGTCATTGGACCCATAAATTATGGTACACCTGAAGCAATATGAGGAAATCTATCTCCTGGCCACAGGGTATACAAAGGGAATGGCAAGAAAGCAAACATTATGAACGTCGGACTACAAATTAGCTTACCTAGAATTGAAGGTGTAGGCCTATATTGGCTTTTAAAAAAAACTAATAAACATCACAGCACTCAAGTGGATCCAATGGTATCACTCAATAAGACCTACAGCAGGGAAGAAGAAAAACGTGTGTCTGATATCAAGACTGCACCTGTATACTGTGAATCAAGATTATTTTCAAGAGGGCACTGAGTCAGTGTCGCAGTAGGTGCTTATTGGCATTCAATAAATAAAAGCTACTGTACAAAGAAACCTTTACCTCCAGACGTATGCCAGCTAGGAGGCATCAATTTCCCTTTTAAAAAGCAATTAAGACTGAAGGTCAGGATGTCTCACACAGAGCCCATTCAAAAGGAAGGGCCCCGCAGAAAGTGGTTCCCAATACTTCCCCACTGGGACTGTTTGTCTCTCCCTTGGCGCTGATCAATTGGATTAGGCCTGTTCTGCTTTACGTACCAGAGTCCGAGTGATTATTAGTGTGTGTCAGTCAGTCAGGTGGAGGGGGCTGGAGGCTTGGAGTTTGCCTGGAACTCTGAGGCGTAGTAGTGTGTAGTGGAGCCACAGTGGCCCACCAGTCCTGGCCTGATTATCAATCAGTCCTTCAATCACTCAGAGGCATGGGATAACTGGGCTGTTGGTCAGAGAGAGGACGGAGAGCCCGGGGCCCCTAAGGCCCGTGTTCACTGAAGTATTGGAACATATTGTAGACGCACGCACACGCACACGCACACGATTACCCTGAGTGACAGTCCTCTGCACATAGTTCTAGAGTACAGGCAGTGCATGAGGGCCCCATAAAACCCCCCAAAAAGAATAATGGCTGCCAATACTGCCTTTTCGATAGCTTTAACTATATCCTCTTAGAGACAAATAGGCCTACATCCTAGCTCTAGGAAGGCTTGTTCCTGGGGCTAAGATATAAGATGACAAGATGATGATCAGGTAGCCCTAACTCTCACTTATGAAACACAAAATAACTACAATTACTTTTTTTTTGTACTTTTTACCCCTTTGCCCCAATTTTGTGATCTCCAATTGTAGTTACAGTCTTGTCCCATTGCTGCAACTCCGTACTTACTCGGGAGAGGCGAATGTCGAGAGCCACGCGTCCTCCAAAACACGACCCTGCCAAGCCGCAATGCTTCTTAACACACTGCTCGCTTAATACGGAAGCCAGCAGCATCAATGTGTCAGAGGAAACACCGTACAGCTGGCGACCGAAGTCAGCATGCATGTGCTCAGCCAGCCACAAGGAGTCGCTAGGGCGCAAATGGGACAAGGACGTCCCAGCCGGCCAAACCATCCCCTAACCCAGACGCTGGGCCAATTGTGCACTGCCTCATGGGTCTCCCGGTCACGGCCAGCTGCAACCGAGTCTGTTGTGACACCTCAAGCACTCGATGCAGTGCCTTAGACCACTGCGCCACTCGGGAGGCCTAACTACAATTACTATTGACTAGTTAGAGGACAAGCCTACATTCTTCCTCAGTAAGGCTACACTACATAAAACAGCACTAGCATACAACTGCGATACTGAAGGGTAATGGCCACTAATATAGTATGCTCCTGTGAAGAGGCTTCAGGCTTCATCAGTGTACAATAGACTTCATCCACCGACATAAACACCACCGTGCCCCTCTGTGAGATGCAGCAGGATTGGCAGGCTGAAAGGGACCGCTATTAAAGCCATTAGATATTTAGACTGAGCACCTGGAATCCATTTAAAAGAGGTAAATTAACAAAAGACAGGCTAGTAGCAAAGTGTCGAACAATAAGTTACAATTAGTTAATGACAATGTACTGAAGGCCAGGCAGTTATCTGATTGAAAAGCTATTGAGGCAGTAGACAACGTAGTGAGGAAGTTATCAAAGTAAAAGTGAGGAATAGCGGCTACTAGTGGGTTTATCAGAATGTTCCATGGGTAGGTCAGAAAGGGGAATGCCATTTGGCTGTCGTCCATGGTTACAAAAAACAATCCATTGTCTGAATGAGCAAAAATAACAACTGGATCTTGAGGGACAGTGAAGTGGAAAGAGAGAGAGAGAGAGAGAGGACCGCATCTTCCTTCCTTTCTAGACAGCCAAGGTGACTCTAGACCTTTAACAAACCCACAGCATCTAATCCTTGGCTGCTGAGCCGGCTGGCCCTGTCCTCTCCACCTGCAGAGTGGCGGAAAGCCTGACAGGGTATTAACCGTTTGTCCTTTAAGATACAGAATGCATACTGATAAAACAGGTCAGCCCTACAGAGCTGCAGTCCAGGCAATCATTTGCATCTTATTTCCAAACGCTGACTAGCCCCACCCCATGTTGAGAATTCTGTTCATTTACTACAGCTCAGCCATCAACACCATTGTCCCCACCAAAGTCAGCAAGACCAAGGAGCTGATCGTGTACTACAGGAAACAGGGGGGGTTCCAAATCACTAGACTTAAAATGGTCTAAACACACACGCACAGTTGTGAAAAATGCACGACAGCACCTCTTCCCCCTCAGGAGGTTGAAAAAGTGTCATGGGCCCTCAAATCCTCAAACGGTTCTACAGCTGTACAGTTGAGAGTGTATAAACTGGCTGCATCACTGCTTGGTATGGCGCTACAGAGGGTTGTGGGGACAGCCCAGTACATCACTGGGGCCGATCTCCCTGCCATCCAGGACCTCTTATATCAGGCGGAATAAAAAGAAGGCCCGAAAATCGCCAGACTCGAACCACCCAAGCCTATTTTCTCTGCTGCTGCACAGCAAGCGGTACCAGTGCATCAAGTCTGACACCAAGAGGCTCTTGAACAGCTTCTCAAAGAAATACGACTGATAAATATCTAACAAAATAGCTACACGGACTGAGTTAACCTTTTATCTTTATTTCAATGTTTGCATTGTCTCTATGCACACTCACTGGGCCCTACACACTCACACACACAGTCACTCCAACACACTCACTCCAACACACTCATTTGCTCACTAACACATAATATGCACATACATTTATACTGACTCTACACACCCGCACACCCACTCACATGCATACAAGCTGCTGCTGCTACTCTGTTTATCTTATATCCTGTTGCCTAGTCACCTTACCCCGATACATATCCACCTCCATCACTCCAGTATCCCTGCATATGTAAATATGGTATTACTGACTTTTTAAATATTTCCTGTATATAGTATGCTTACTAACTTGGATATTTCGTATTCTTATTTTTCCAGAGAGCTGACGTTTTTTTCTAGTAATACTGTACATTGTTATTGATTATTGCATTGTTGGGTTTTGAGTTCGCAAGAAAGGCATTTCGTGTACTTGTGCACGTGACATTTAAAACCTGCCCAGTAGCCTGGGGAAACATCAGGCTGCACACACGCTTACACACACAGAAAGAGGATGACATGTGAATCATCAACAATAGTGTGCTGCGTGGTGCCTATGTACTGTGTTGTAATTAGCCAATGGTTGCAACGGCAAAGAAAAGCCTAAATGATTTACCCAGTAAGGGTCTTTTTTTTCCTAAGGGGTGGATCAGCTTAATATTGCAGAAAGAATGTTGCTTCCATCAATGTAATTGTCTGCATCATTTCCAATCCACCATATATTTTTGAGGATATATATATATATATATATATTTTTTTTTTTTTTATATATATATATCTCTCCTCAAAAAAAAAAAAAAAAAATATATATATATGCATGTATGGAGATATATATATATATATATATATGCATGCGTGTATGGATGGAGATATAGATATATATATATATATATATATAGATATAGATATATATATATACATACACACATACATACATACATACGCGTGTATGGATGGAGATATATATATATACATACATACATACACACCTATATAGATATACATACTTTTTTTTTTAAATATACCTTTATTATTCCCCGCAAACCCTACCACCGATCCCCCAATTGGAGTAAACTAATAAACACTTTGGCTTTTACCTTCAATTTATTCATCTAATAGACATTTTACAGATGGACTAAAAACAACTATTGTAAAATAGACTTTCCTCTATTTCTGATGTCCATCCAGTTTGATTTCTATTTGTAACTGTGCTATTTCACACTAGTTCTGAACCTATATACATTTTACAGACCCCGTATGTTTACAATGTTTATCTTGTTAATAGTCCCACCCTTCAGCTCCATTCAACCCCTCCCATCTATCTCTCAACATCATCCATTTCAGATTTCTATTTGCCATATATTTTTCAACTGTGCTGTGATGCTTCACAAAACAATTGAACCTTTCTATTCTCATAGCTTCCTCAGATTGCAAATCAAAAATAAACATTTTTGCTAAAATAATTATTATATTATTGATTGATTGATTGATTGACTATGGCTTTTCAAATCACCCAGTATTGCTATCTGCAGCGTTAGTTCTAGGCAAATGTTGCAATTCTTCAGCCATTCCTGGACCTGTGACCAAAAACGAGCTACATATGGACAATACCAAAATAAATGATCTAATGACTCTGCCTCCGCACAGCTGCATCTGCAGAGCTGGGAAGATTGTATCCCCCATATATATAACATTCTATTAGTTGCAAGAATTTTGTATAGTAATTTAAATTGAAAAGTTTTAAGTTTTGAATCCGGCGTTGTTTTGCGTATCAATTCATAAACCATGTGCCATGGAATTGGTACATCGAAAATCTCCACCCAACCATTCTGCAATTTATATGGCACAGCTGTCAGTTTTTTTGGTCCTTAAATGAAATTGGTATATGTTTTTATTTATCACACTTTTCTTTAACTATTTATGTTCTTTAATACAGGGCCGACATACAAGTTCCTTACTTTTTCCCCTTCTACTTGCCTCTTCCATTTTTGTGGTAATGCTGCAATTATTGGTTGTAATTTTGGGTAGAGCAGACATTTCCATATGTCTGTGTTAGCTGCATGTGTGACATCACTTCACCAGTCCTATTTATAATATCATTCACTAAAATTATACCTTTTTTAAACATTTCTTTGAAAAATACCGTTTTTTTAATCAATTACTATATTTCAATTTAACCACAATATTTGTTGTATTATTTATTCTGTCTTTTCAGGTGGATTAAACTGAAATTGCAACCAACTTTCTAAGGCTTGTTTTTTTTTTTTTTTATTATTATTTTTATATATTTTGGAGATTATTTCCTTTTCAAAACAACCGAAAGTGGGCAGGTGTAATCTGAATAAAGGGAAAAAGGCCCTTCTTGAACATAGGATGAGACATTCGTACCAATTTACTAGAAAACCAGTTTGGATTTAAGTATAACTTTGGTATGACTGATGCTTTTAGTGAGAGGTCTAATGCTTTAATATTTAAATCATTTCTGCCCTCCGAATTCATATTCGTTATATAAATAGGCCCTTTTAATTTTATCTGGCTTGCCGTTCCAAATAAAATTGAATATTTTTTGTTCATATAATTTAAAAAGCAGGTCACTAGGTGTAGGCAAAACCATAAGCAAATAGGTAAACTGTGATATGACTAAAGAGTTCATCAGGGTGATTTTCCACAAATAGACAGGTATTTACCTTTCTATAAAAATGTATTGGAGTGAGATCATTTCTTTCTTTTGGGATTTCTATACCGAGTATGTCCACATCTCCATCAGACCATTTAATTGGTAAACTACATGGTAATGTAAAATGTGCATTTTTTTGTGATCCAATACGTAATATTATCATAATTTGGTTTTAATCCAGAGAGGATAGCAAAAGTATCTAGATCCTCTATGAGTCCGTGGAGAGACTAATTGTGGTTTAAAAAAAAAACATGAATCATCGGCGTACAATGACACCTTACTTTTTAAGCCACGGATTTCTAATCCCTTAATATTATTGTTTGATCTAATCTTAACAGCTAACATTTGGCAATAATAAATAAATATGCCGATAGTGGACAACCTTGTTTTACTCCTCTAGATAGTTTTAAACTTTCAGAGATGTAGCCATTATTTACTATTTTACACATAGGGTTACTATACATAACTTTAACCCATTTTATAAGAGATTCCCCAAAATTGAAATATTCTAGGCATTTATATATAAACTCCAGTCGGCCTTTTCAAAATCAGCTATAAAAACCAGGCCTGGTGTCCCCGATATTTCATAGTATTCTATTGTTTCCAGTACTGGTCTTATATTATCTCCAATGTATCATCCATGTAAAAAACCTGTCTGACTAGGATGAATAATATCTGACAATACTTTTTGAATTCCATGCACCAAGCATTTTGCTAGGATTTTTGCATCACAACACTGAAGTGTAAGAGGACTGGATGGACTGGATCTTTATATATATATACACACACACACACACACACCACTTGGGTCCTGTTTCAGTAATAATGATATCAGACCTTCTTGTTGCGTGTCTGATAATCTACCATTTATATAGGAGTGGTTAAAACATGCTAATAATGGTCCTTTGAGTATATCAAAAAAAGTTTTGTATACTTCCACTGGTATGCCA
Source organism: Salmo salar (assembly GCF_965601325.2). NCBI lineage: Eukaryota > Metazoa > Chordata > Actinopteri > Salmoniformes > Salmonidae > Salmo > Salmo salar. The sequence continues at coordinate 42,343,517 of NC_138305.1, read as the reverse complement.
TCCAGCCCTGGAGTTTTCCCATCCTTAAAGGCCCCAATTGTGCGTGATTTCCTGCAAGACAGGAATGTCAGTGTTCTGCCATGGCCAGCGAAGAGCCCGGATCTCAATCCCGTTGAGCACGTCTGGGACCTGGTGGATTGGAGGGTGAGGGCTAGAGCCATTCCCCCATGAGGAGGAGATGCACTGCAGTACTTAATGCAGCTGGTGGCCACACCAGATACTGACTGTTACTTTTGATTTTGACCCCCCCCCTTTGTTCAAGGACACATTATTCCATTTCTGTTAGTCACATGTCTGTGGAACTTGTCTCAGTTGTTGAATCTTGCTATGTTCATACAAATATTTACACATGTTAAGTTTGCTGAAAATAAACGCAGTTGACAGTGAGAGGACGTTTCTTTTTTTTGCTGAGTTTATATTGGGGTTGACATCCATACAAGCATTATACTCAGATTTGTACCTCAACATAGTGTGAAATACACATAAACAATAGCCTAAATATAGGCACATTTTACTGGGGGGAGGGGGGGGGGGCAACAAGAAGACTCAGGATCTTAACCCCATGGCATCTTTCCCCCCCACACGTTTACATGCATTTCCATTGTTTGGGTCGAGTTCCATTTACCTCTTTAACAAATCTATTGGGATGCCTGTTCTAATCATTACATTTTATGGTTCACCTACCATCTCTGATATACCCATACAGAGAAAGATGGCCAACGTGGTACCTTTTTCTAATTTGTACAATAATTCACAGTGGAACCTTGAAAGCAAGACAGGCAGGTGGTTGTGCAAAAAGGGAACTAGGCCCATCTCAACTACAAAACTACTTTCAAAAGAATGGGAATATATTTCTGTACAATTACAAATAAAAATAACCCAGCTTGTCGAAAACAAACCACACAAAACATAACTGCTGGTTATTTGGTTGAGCAAAGTTTCCATAGCAGGCCTAAACCAGCATATCCCTACCCCTAACAAACACAAACGAAGAGATAAATGATGCGATTCTAAGCCCGATGCTGGGACCTGAGCCGAGGACTTTGTACCCATAAACATGGCAAATGTTGATGACTGCTGAAGAATTTGCCACCACTGCAGTTTCCTCTAAATCCCCTTATGCCTCCTGAATAAATTTGATCTCTTCGAGATGTGTATTTTGTCAGCAGAGGGGCTGTATCAACTCAGCAGAGGGGCTGTATCAACTATCAAAGTAAGCTGATAGTCGACATGAGGAGAAGCCAAAACCAAATGCACAGAAGCCAGAGAAATGTCATGCTGAAGTAGGGCTGGACGGTATGCTGTATTTTACGATATACCGGTGGTGATGCATGGACCGTTTTGGGTTTTATCTTTACCTTCTCTTTTTTGGGGAGTGGGGTTTACCCACTTTTTTCTCCCCAAATTCTCTCGTCTCATCGCTGCAACTCCCCAATGGGCTTGGGAGGCGAAGGTCGAGTCATGCGTACTCCGAAAACATGACCCGCCAAACCGCGCTTCTTAACACCAGCTCGCTTAAACCCGGAAGCCAGCCGCACCAACGTGTCAGAGGAAACACCATTCAACCGATGTCAGCCTGCAGGCGCCCGGCACGCCACAAGGAGTCGCTAGAGAGCGATGACCCAAGTAAAGCCCCCCCCCCGGCCAAACCCTCCCCTAATCTGGAAAACGCTGGGCAAAATGTGATACAGCCTGGGATCGAACCCGGGTCTGTAGTGATGCATCTAACACTGTGATGTAGTGTCTTAGACCGCTGCGATGCAGTGTCTTAGACCACTGCGTCACTCGGGAGGCCCTGATCTGTACCTTCTATAACGGTATTTAAATGTTTGATTTGTTAAATGTGATAAGCCGTGTGTAGCATTCATTTCTATAGTTTACTTCGCTACTTGAGTCATCTCTCTCCGCTCTCTCTCTCCATGTCGCTTTCCACAAAGACCTAGCCCTGCCCGTCACTCAAAGAGCGCATTTGTTGTTTCTTCACCACGAGACACTTGCTTTCAGTCTCTGCATGGTCAATGCAGCACATGCAACAATGTTGATGACAACAATGCTGTTTTCACTTTGCTCATTAATATAAATCAACTAGTGTTCAATAATTATACTATTAGTGTGTCTCTTACATCTGCAATTAGGAAATGTGTCTTTTCTTAGCAAATTGGGTCAAATCTTCTTAGTCGCTAATGCTAATCGCTAGCTAGCTAATACATGTACTGTGTCAGAGCAAAGGTAAAAATATGGCCTAGATTGTTTTCCCATATTGTGCAGCCGTACATGACAGTGTGTAAATGATCTCAAATGAGTGCAAGAAATAAAGAAATATATAGAAGGCCATCATCTCGGAGTCGCCTCTTCGCTGTTGATGTTGAGACTGGTGTTTTGCGGGTACTATTTAATGGAGCTGCCAGTTGACGACTTGAGGCGTCTGTTTCTCAAACTAGACACCCTAATGTACTTGCACTGGGGCCTCGCACTTCTCTTTCGATTCTGGTTAGAGCTCGTTTGCTCTGTTCTGTGAAGGGAGCAGTACACAGCATTGTACGAGATCTTCAGTTTCTTAGCAGTTTCTCGTATGGAATAGCCTTCATTTCTCAGAACAAGAATAGACTGACGAGTTTTAGAAGTTCATTGTTTCTGGCCATTTTGATTGATACAGGAGAGTATTGCAATATTATTTTTTACTATATTTGATTGATTATATGACCTTTTTTTGCTGGGAAGTTAGCCTAGCTTTAGCTAGCATTAGTCGGCTGTACCTGCGTCAAAACTTTTGTATTTCTCCTCCTATAACTTGACCTCAATCTTCTCTTAAATGGTTAGCCAACATGTTTTCAGCACTTTCATAACTGATTAAAACTTGTATTCTCATGGCTCCCTTGTCCCTCTACAGGAGACATAATATAGTGAGCAATATATTTGGAACAACAAACAGCAATGTATTTTTTACGTTACAGTCTTATTCTAAAACGGACAAAAAAATATAAAAAATACTCAGCAATCTACACACAATACTCCATAATGACAAAGCGAAAAAAAAAAATATTTTAGCAAATGTATTAAAAATAATAAACAGAAATATCTTATTCACTTAAGTATTCAGACCCTTTGCTATGAGACTCGAAATTGAGCTCAGGTGCATCCTGTTTCCATTGATGATCTTTGAGATGTATCTACAACTTTATTGGATTCCACCTGTGGTAAATCCAATTGATTGGACATGATTTGAAAAGGCACACACCTGTCTATATAAGGTCCCACAGTTGACAGTGGATGTCAGAGCAAATACCAAGCCATGAGGTCGAAGGAATTGTCCATAGAGCACCGAGACAGGATTGTGTCGAGGCACAGATTCTGAGAAGGGTACCAACAAATGTGTGCAGCATTGAAGGTCCCCAAGAACACAGCGGCCTTCATAATTCTTAAATGGAAGAAGTTTGAAACCACCAAGACTCTTCCTAGAGCTGGTCGCCCGGACAAACTGAGCAATCGGAGGAGAAGGGCCTTGGTCAGGGAGGTGACCAAGAGCCCAATGCTCACTCTGACAGAGCTCTAGAGTTCCTATGTGGAGATGGGGGAACTTCCAGAAAGTACTGAGTAAAGGGTCTGAATACTTATGTAAATTTTATATTGAAAGTTTTTTTTCTAAAAACCTCTTTTTGCTTTGTCATTATGGGGCATTGTGTGTAGATTGATGAGGAAAAATAACAATTTAATCCATTTTAGAATACGGCTGTAACGTAACAAAATGTGGAAAAGGTCAAGGGATATGAATACTTTCCGAAGGCACTGTAGAGACATGATAAACTGTGGTACATATTGAATTGCAATAGATATCGTATCGGCACCTAAGTATCGTGATAATATCGAAATGTGAGGTCCCTGGCAATACCCAGTCCTAATGGGAGTGTCTCTGAAATGGTTGGCTCATTCATTGTTTAAAAACAGGTCTGTCAGGAGGATAAAGGTTCACACACAATGCACTGAATGTGGATCTAGCGTTCGTCTGCTGATTGTGTTTTAGGGACCACCCGCTGTAGATTTTTCAAGTAAAATCAGTGCACACTGTCGCAAATTCAGAGGTGCTAAGTAGTCTCGGCCAGCAAACATTACTGGTGTGTCTGAGCCCTTAGACCTGCTTGCCCCATCTAACCAGATATAAAGGTAGTGTGATTTATGTCCCCTATAGCCTACAGTTGTAGTGTCTGTATTCTGACATTGCACAACCATAGGCAAATAACTAGGCCTAACTTATGTACAATACAATAGACAGTTCGTTTCCACAAATCTCAGTTGTTAGACTCACCGAGCTAGGTAACATTTTACTTCATAGTGCTGATATTGTGTATTACCGTAAGTGTAATAAGCAATGCGCATGCCTGCTTATTGTTACACTGTCCTTAGGGTTAGGGACACTGCTGTGAGTATAGTCTAATAGTGTACCACTTAATTACGGTACACCACAGGCATTATATACTTAGAAAAAATAAAATGGCTAAGCATATATTTAGAAACAATATATTGCCCTGAGCTACACAGTACACTGTAAAAGTGTTGCCCCAAATTATATAAAACGGACTATGTTGTGGTTTGTCTACAGGACAAGGAGTACACAGGATGTACTCTGGTGAGAATGAAAAGCATGATATTGAGAACATATCAATACAGGATGGATTTCTACAGTGTATCTGGATACAAAGTAAATTCATAAGTTCAAAGTTTCAGCTGACAACATTATGCCTGTGCTGTGTACAGACTAGAGTCGTTTAACTGTGTGTTGTGTACAAGGAATTTGCCGATTAGGCTACACAGCAGAGCAAACGCAGGCAGTATTGGACGCGAAACTAGCTAACCACACACACCAAATGTTGCCATTCTGGTTGTATTTATTTATTTTTATTTATTTTTTTATCACTCACCTCTTTAATTTTTGCTCGTCTCTCTTTGGTTTCCGGATCGGAGGGCTCGTGCCCTGTTGCTCCGGGTGGCCGAACATATTCAATGACTGGTAGGTTATTGTAATCTTTCCCACCTTTACCTTCCTTCAAAACTTTGTCCTTCTCGTCTTGTATGTCTTGCTTTATCTCGTCTGGTCGTTTCTGGAGAGTGTCTTTTGCTTCAACCAAAGCCTTTTCGTGGTCCTTTCTAATCTTGGTTAATATCTTTTCGTCGGTCCCAACTGCAACGTTTGAATCACTATCCGTACCTGTTCGCGTGTTGGTTTCTACCGCAGACGAGTGGAAGAAAACTCCGCTCAGTAGCTTCGATGAATCCGGTAGGAAAAAAATTGCCCCGAAACAAAGCGTAATAAAAGCGCTAAAAACTAATAGCAAAACGAATTTCTCTGTCAATCTAAAGGAGGTCGGGCTGGCAGACTTCCTACTCGGGGTAGCTGTAAAAGGCAATAGAGTTGCTACTGGCATTTTCCTTGTCGTTCAAGGCAAATCAAATGAATGAAATTCTAAAATCGGCACAGTCTTAGCTTCCGTACAACAATATTAGTTACCAATTTCCCATATGTATATCAGAAATTAATAATTGAGTATTCTGTAAAAGTTACACTATTGAGCAGTGTCCTGCTGTTTCAACTGCCCATGCTGAAACACATCTGCAAAAAGTGTTCGCCAAGCTCAGAACAGAACGGAAAGAATGGCAGCTATGCGCTATTGACAGCCCTTATTGTCCAATGGCTTTGCTCTGCGCGTACAGTTAGCTATTGTGGGCGTGTACTCCGTATCCGAAGGTGACACACTTGTTTTAATGTCTTGTACAAACTGAATTGTTCACTCACAAATAAAGACACATGTAGTGATAAAATAAAGTGGTCATATAAAACGGTTGTAGATGTATGTCTTCCGTCAGTCAGTAGAGCTTTGACATTCCACATCGTCTCTAGCATTTATTATGTGCCTTTGCGGGAATCGTCACTACATACCACAGCCACAAAGTAATAAACCCCGCCTATTTCTACAATTTCTCTAAATTCTGATTTTAAACCTAACCGTAACCCTAACCTTAACCACAGTGTTAACCTTATACCTAACCCTAAGACCAAAATATATTTTTTTAATATAGCCAATTTTGACTTTGTGGCTGCGATTGGCTGAGGATTGTCAGAGGACATATTCTGGGTGATGTGTGAAAGGGGGGGGTCTGATTCGAACCAAAAACCTTGTGTCCACTCCCGAGCCTACTTTAGTAAGCCAAGGTTTTGCATTGGTTACAGTGCATTCAGAAAGTATTCAAACCCCTTGACTTTTTATAAAAATTTTGTTACGTTACAACCTTAATCCATTTTAGAATAAATAAATATTTTTCCTCATCATTCTACACACAATACCCCATAATGACAAAACGAGAACAGGTTTTTAGAAATTGTAAATGTATTAAAAATAAAAAAATGGATACCTTATTTACATAAGTATTCAGACCCTTTGCTATGAGACTCGAAATTGAGCTCAGGTACATCCTGTTTCTATTGATCATCCTTGAGATGTTTCAACAACTTAATTGGAGTCCACTTGTGGTAAATTAAATTGATTGGATATGATTTGGAAAGGCACATACCTGTCTATATAAGGTCCCGCAGTTGACATTGCATGTCAGAGCAAAAACCAAGACATGAGGTCGAAGGAATTGTCCGTAGAGCAACCAGACAGGATTGTGTCGAGGCACAGATCTGGGGAAGGGTACCAACAAATGTCTGCAGCTTCGAAGGTCCCCAAGAACACAGTGGCCTCCATCATTGTTAAATGGAAGAAGTTTGGAACCACCAACACCCTTCCTAGAGCTGGCCGCCCGGCCAAACTGAGCAATCGGGGAGAAGGGCCTTGGTCAGGGAGGTGACCAGAACCCGATGTTCACTCTGACAGAGCTCTAGACTTACTCTGTGGAGATGGGAGAACCTTCCAGAAGGACAACCATCTCTGCAGCACTCTATCGATCAGGCCCTTCTGGTAGAGTGGCCAGACGGAAGCCACTCCTCAGTAAAAGGCACATGACAGCCCGCTTGGAGTTTGCCAAAAGGCACCTAAATGACTCTCAGATCATGAGAAACAAGATTATCTGGTCTGATGAAACCAAGATTGAGCTCTTTGGCCTGGATGTCAAGCATCACGTCTGGAGGAAACTGTGGGGATGTTTTTCAGAGGCAGGGACTGGGAGACTAGTCAGGATCGAGGGAAAGATGAACGGAGCCAAAGTACAGAGAGATCCTTGATGAAAACCTGCTCCAGAGTGCTCAGGACCAACAGGACAACAACACTAAGCACACAGCCAAGACAATGCAGGATTGGCTTCGGGACAAGTCTCTGAATATCCTTGAGTGGCCCAGCCAGAGCCCATACTTGAACCTGATCAAACATCTCTGGAGAGACCATAAATTAGCTGTGCAGCGACTCTCCCCATCCAACCTGACAGAGCTTGAGAGGGTCTGCAGAGAAGAATGGGAGTAACTCCCCAAATACAGATGTGCCAAGCTTGTAGCGTCATACCCAAGAAGACTCGAGGCTGTAATCGCTGCCAAAGGTGCATCAACAAAGTACTGAGTAAAGGGTCTGAATGCTTATGTAAATGTCATATTTCATATTTTTTTATTTTGAATACATTTGCAAATATTTCAAAAAAAGTTTTTGCTTTGTCATTATGGGTTATTTTTATTTGTTTTACCTTTATTTGTGTGTAGATTGAGGGGGAAAAAACGATTTAATCCATTTTAGAATTAGGCTGTAATGTAACGAAATGTGGGGGGGTCTGAATACTTTCCGAATGCACTGTATAATGATATTAAAATAATTAATAAAATGGAGTTGTAGTGAGATGTTACAAATCCAATGCTCTAACCACTAGATAAAACCCAAAGAATGCTCTTAAATATATATATTTTTTTTACAAATATAATAGCTTTCCTTAGTTATGTTGGAAGAGATACTAGGACCTTAAAGGGACTATTCAAATTACAAAATGACACATTTGGTTCCTTACCCTATAAGCAGTCTATGGACAAGGTATGACAGCAATCCATGTTTTGGTTTTATTTCCCTGGCACTGTTTCCAAATGCATTTGTGGCACAAATCCCATTTAGCGTTTAGCAATCTCTTTAAACATTCCCTCTAGTGGCAAACTGTTAATGGTGGAGGGGTCTATATAATTAAGCAATAAGGCACGAGGAGATGTGGTATATGGCCAATATACCACGGATAAGGGCTGTTCTTAGGAACAACCCTTAGTCGTGGTATATTGACCATATATCACTAACCCTCGACATGCCTTATTGCGGTTAGAAACTGATTACCAATGTAATTAGAGCAGTAAAAATAAATGTTTTGTCATACCTGTGGTATACGGTCTGATACCACGGCTGTCAGCCAATCAGCATTCAGGGGTCGAACCACCCAGTTTATAAAATGTAATAATTAGCTAATCAGACTCTTTTAGTATGTCATACATTTTAGGATTCAATTGATAATTTGGTGTGTATAAATTCAAAGTGTCATTGGTGTTACTCAATTTCAGTTAAGGGAAATTACATTGTGTGCAAAACGATTAATCATATCACTTCAGTAAATCATTTTGAAAGGAAAAATCCCCAATTACTTAAAATGTGTCATTTGTGTTACTGTCATTGGTGTTACTACTCTTACTGGTGGCACATATCACAATGGTACATTAAGTAATTAAGCTGTCATATTAGTTGATTGAGAATGGTAAAATACCCAAATAATTAAAATAAATAATCTAGAAAAAGTCAATAATCCCCCCCCCCCCCCCCCCCCCTAAATGTCATGCCCAAATGGCACAGCTATTCAAGAGCGACCCTTATGTACAATGAGGCCAGCCTTATCCCACCACATGCCAATCACTTACAGTAGTCCTTCATCTCATGATTCTGTTATGTGATGATTTGTATTGGAACAAGCAACATTCCCTAGAAAGGAGTAGCCATGCTTTGACATGTTTCTCACTCACATTCAGGGGATTGCCCTAAGCCAGGATTTACTCAACTCAGTCCTCGGGACCCCAAGTGGTGCACATTTTGTTTTTTTGCCCTAGCACTACACAGCTGATTCATATAATCACCTAATCATCAAGCAAAAACCAAAACATCCACCCCTTGAGTCCCAAGTACAGAGTTTGGGAAACGCTGCCCTAACTTGTACTTTTGTCCAGATTGGTTGCTTACAAGTCATTACATCTTTACAGTACTGCTGCTATATGATGACATTGACTCATTCACAATACTATTTGTCTATGCAGCAATTCAAATGAAAATTTAAATGACAAAACATGGTTGCTTTGACGTTAGATGCTTGTTGCAGCAATCTGCTGACAAACAATCATCCTGGATATTATTTTCTATTTCCTTTCAATGCAATCTAATGTCAATATTTGAATATTTTCTGGAAAGATCCTGTGTTTGATTGACACTTCCAGAGAGTTTTGAGAGGCAGAAGCAGTTACTAGTGTTGGTTGTGTACCCAGTTAAGCTTTGCATCCAATCAGATGTTAAGTAGGCCATGTTACCCAGCTGTGTAATTTCTCCTTGCTCCCTCTTTAGCTATATAGTCCAAATATAACCACTGATTCAACCACCATCGCCACCTTGTCCCCCAGGCAAGATGGACTCATTTGTGTAGCTGAAGAGAGAGAGGCTGGATACATTCAGTGAAAAGGGTCACTAATTGGAGTGGGAGTTTAAACTCCCTGACAGAAATCAAACAAATTATTTTGAAATGTTTTAATAAGACTAGAACATATTCTAATTGTAGGCCTACTGGACTGTTTGCTTTGCATGCAGTGAGGCTCAGACAAAGAATGTGCCAGCTGAGTTTTTGGAGGAAGGGGGCATTCATTGTAAAATAAAAAGCAGAGCAGAAATGATCATATCAATGCACACTAAGGCATGTGAGGTCTGTATTATCTAATTCTACATCAGAGGCTTCCATGCATCTTTTTCTCTGCACTAGCAAGCATTAACTTATCATTGTTATTTCCCCTCAATGGAGTTAACGGGGCTTCCTGTTGAGGAGAAATGGAGGCTGTGAAGTCTTTTCCTGAAAGGAAGTATATACAGTGCCTTCGGAAAGTATTCAGACCGCTTGACATTTTCCACATTTTCCAGCCTTATTCTGAAATGGATTAAATAAATACAATTCCTCATCAATCTACACACAATACCCCATAATGACAAGGTGAAAACAGGTATTTAAACATTTTAGCTATTTTTTTATTTACAAATTAAAAACAGAAATACCTTATTTACGTAAGTATACAGACCCTTTGCTATGAGACTAGAAATTGAGCTCAGGTGCTGTTTCCATTGATCATCCTTGAGATGTTTCTACAACTTGTTTGAAGTCCACCTGTGGTAAATTAAATTGATTGGACATGATTTGGAAAGGCACACTCCTGTCTATATAAGGTCCCACAGTTGACAGTGGATGTCAGAGCAAAAACCAAGCCATGAGGTCGAAGGAATTGTCCTTAGAGCGCCAAGACAGGATTGTGTCAAGGCACAGACCTGGGGAAGGGTACCAACACATTTCTGCAGCATTGAAGATCCCCAAGAACACAGTGGCCTCCATCATTCTTAAATGGAAGAAGTTTGGAACCACCAAGACTCTTCGTAGAGCTGGCCACCTGCCAAACTGAGCAATCAGGGTAGAAGGGCCTTGATCAGGGAGGTGACCAAGAACCCGACAGTCACTCTGACAGAGCTCTAGAGTTCCTCTGTGGAGATGGGAGATCTTCCAGAAAGTACTGAGTAAAGGGTCTGAATACTTGTGTTAATTTAATATTTCAGTTTTTATTTGTAATACATTTGTGAAAATTTCTAAATAAATATTTTTGCTTTGTCATTATGGGGTATTGTGTGTAAATTGATGAGGGGGAAAAAACTATTTAATCAATTTTAGAATAAGGCTGTAACCTAACAAAATGTGGAAAAAGTCAAGGGGTCTGAATACTATGGAGTTGAATGGGACACATTGTACAGACTATGAGGTTTGACATGATTACATCCATAAATTATGACCACTGTAGATCTACACATTCATAAAGGAATGTATCAATATGACGGTATCTATCATACAGCATACCTTTTATTGCAGTGTTTTTCAAATTATTACTTTCATGAACTATGACTAGGTCTACACAATCATAAAACAATGTTTGAATATGACGGTATCTTTCATACAGCATACCCTTTATTACTGTGTTGCACACTCTGACTCAGTATTCTCTGTATATACCTAACCAATGCCTCAAATGTGAAAAACTATTGAAAACAATATTTGATTAGACTACGTGTTTGAAATGACATAGCAAAAGACTTTCTGCAACTTGACTAAACTTGTTGACCCAGTCTCCAATCTCTTCCTTGTTTACTATCCTGTTCGCACTGCACCAGTCCCAGAAGAATCCGTGTGTCTTCTCTACACACACTGCTGGATTGTCAGCGGCAGCCTTTCAGTCGGGAGCTTCATGCAGGGAAACATGCGCCGCATGCCACCCACTCAACACCTGCAGCAACAACCCACCTGCTGAGTTCAGAGCTCTGCTACAGGTAATTCATCATGGGTAATACACTGTGATCATATTCCATTTTCCTTTCACACATCATTATGAGGGCTTGTAGGGAGTGTAGCCCAGAAAACACAGTTGAGTTGAAGAGCATCTTTTAAATGACTAAAATGTAAACATTTAAATGTAAATTGTTCCTATGTTACTGTAGTAGGAAATTGCATACAAAGGTTCTACTTGGAACAGGAGGCACATGAGGTAAATTGAACAACATGGTTGGCTTGCCTTTTGATGGGTTTGAGGATGCAGTTCTGAGGTCAACGATTGTTTCCTTATTGTATGGAAATTGGAAGAATAATTCAGTAATAATTACTTCTTTCAGAAGGCTGGCAGGCTCAGGCCCTCAATGAAATTAAAGGGCTCTGATCAATCAATTTACACAACCTTTACGGTAATCTAGACTTCCTATAACTGGACAGGAAGTTCAAAGAAAGACAAATGTTGTTACCTGAATGAATTAGAATGCAAAAGAAATGGTACATACTGTTATTTTGTCCTGATTATATGAACACAGGACCATTTTTGTGTGAGCTAAAACAAATCCTACCAAATAAAATGTTTACTACCTTTGTGAATTAGGCTACTGTAGCTACCAGCCTCAAGGAATTGGCCATGTTGACTCAAGTGGATTTTTGCTCCATCACTTTTAGCCTCATGCATTACGCATCCAAGCTCCTCTAGCTGCAGGCTTGACCGTTCATGTGGCAGAATCGAAGGCTCTGTGAGAAGGCCACTGTATAATTCCTAACTGATGTACATGAAATATTAATTACCCATTGCTTTTATACTCTGGTGTTTAAGTGTGAACTTCAAAGTTTGAGAAATCAACATTCAAGCAAGTGTTTTTCCATAGCAACCAGTCGCACAATGGCAGTATTTCTCCATCTCTGTGTATGTGCTCCAGTGACGGAATCAATCATTACTCTACCCCGGTTTGTGTGTAAGCTGTGGTGGTACGATTGTTGGCTGAGCCTATCGGTTTATGTAAGCTATTCGAATTGCGGTCTATTTTCATGTGTGCTTCCATTGCAATATTGCTCAATAATGCAGACTCAGGGGTTTACTCAATATACACCCAGTAAAAAATACCCAGAAGCATCTTAGACGGCACCTTTACCACAAATGTCTGTTTCTTTCTACCTATTGACTTACATTGACCCATGTAGGTTGACTGGAGACGAAATTGTGCAAGCTCTTTTAATTATTATTATTTTTATGTTAGCTAGAGAGAACCAGATATTTCCAATGTAACATTCTGGTTTTACAGGGAAGATCATCTGAAATCCTATCAGTGCATTTTCTCAGAGGACAGTCCCCTATTAATAGCATAATGTATGCTGATTCCCATGTAGAGCAGTATGTTGGGACCCTCTGGAACAGCCTTTTTAACCAAAAGGTCATGAAGCCCCAGACAAGTGTTTTGAGTTCTAATTTGGCAGGTCTGAAGTGTTTTGTTTGTTATTGTAACCTTCAAGAATCCTTCAGGGAGCAGAGTGAAATCCTTCAGGGAGCAGAGTGAAATCCTTCAGGGAGCAGAGTGAAATCCTTCAGGGAGCAGAGTGAAATCCTTCAGGGAGTGAAATGTTGCCACTCAAAGAGCTTTTGGTTTACCACTGGTTGTTTGTTTGCCTGATGATTGAAAATAGCAATAGGTATCACAACGGTCATGGTGTTAACCCAAGTCATTGCCTAAAACTAAGCCGAATCCTAGCCCTACCCTTTGCTCAGTCATTGTTTGCCAACCTAAACAACCAAGTCCTTTCCTGCACCCTCTTTGACTTTGAGGACTGCATTATAGACTCGTTGGAGCGGGGACGCCATAGTGGCATGTTGCCACCCTCCTGAGAGACTCAGTACAGCGGCTGATGTTGTGGCTTGTTTGTCTTCATCTCTCCCTTCTGTGGAGGTGTCACTGTTTTATCCAGGAGCCCCAGCCCTCCTCGTCTCTGTGCGGCCTCTGAGACATTGGGTGTTTTTTTTTTTAAATTTTTTTTAATATATATATATTTTATCATAATGCCACAAAATGAACTTCAATTATGAGTGGAGCAGTGTAATGTTACTAAAAGCACTGCCATTTTATTCCGATAGATAGGGGAGCCAGAATGAATAACAATTAGGGCGGGTGTAAACAGAAGGGCATATACATACAGTGAGACAGCCAGAGACAGCATTCTTAAGCTCTCGTCAGAAGGGAACTGGAACTGGCGCGGATGTTTTCGCAAAGGGAAGGTATTTCCATATGCAAAATATTGATCAGGGAGGAGATTGAATTTGTTGCGTTTTTTGTAACCAGCAAGAGAGAAAGGCAATACCTCAAATATGGCAATCTATAAAAGTGTATATCCTGCCTAGCCCGGAGCGAAAACACAATGTTTCATATAAGGATGTAACGGTGAAAAGCTATTTGGGCAACCAAGATTACTATTCCAGTGTTCACATCCACTACCCTAAAAAGTGTAAACATAATCCTTGAAACGTTTGGAGACAGTAACAATGTATTTATGTGGAGTTTGAATGAACTTAGGAATTACATAACTTTGCAGCACAATAGGGAGTCAGAGATTATGCCACCATAAGATTTTGAGGTCGTTGTCCTCTGCTCACTGTGAGGGATGCTACTATGTAATCACCAATCAACTAAGCCTATGCTTAAAGGCTGGCTACATATTCAGGCTGCCTCTGCTGAAAATAAGCCAATGTCCTACAAAGTAATGTTTTATTATGTTATTGATCTCATCTACTGCCTTGCTGGAAGTTCCTTTCCACCTTTTTGCCAGTGTGTTGCTCATCATCCTTGAATATTCATTTATCCCACACTCTTCCTCCCCCTCTACTCTCCCTGTTGCAGACCAAACCAAACAAACTGAACTAAACGCTTGGCTTCAATAGATCTCTGTCCTCGCAATTGATAAGAGGAAAATATCAATACCACCATTTGCTGCAGTTTGGAGATGAAAACATAACCCTTCCTTATTTCTCCATTGGCCTTAACATCGATTTCTGTGGGCGGGAGGATAGCCAACAACACAAAGAAACTGTCTGACTTTATTATTACATCTGGATTCCTGCTTAGTACCACTATAACAGTCTCACTGACTGCAAGTAAACCACTATATTTATTTTTAAAGACTTTGATTATCCATAATGAAACACTGGGGTTTTCAGGCACGCTGCTTCTATTGAAGTTACTGCGTTGTCAAGGGGATGAGAGAAACATCTCTACTTGAACAGCGGGGTCAGTAAACTGTGTCACATGATGTAATAATAACCGATGCAGTCACTCTGGGGCTCTCTCGTGACTTTGAGATTACATTGCCCTCTTCCCTCACAGGTGACCGGAACGCCCCTCAACCCAGGCAGCCTGGAGAATTCCATGCACAACTCCGCTGCGCCGTGGTGTGGGACAAACCACTGACCTCTCCCCTCCCTTCCACTGAAACTCTGGGCCTCTCTCTTAGGATGGTGCAGACAGAGGGGTGACGGAGTCAGGCCACCTGAAGGACTTTGGCATTGAAACATGCCTGAAGTGATAATTAATAGTAATTAGTATCACCACAAGCAGCACTTAGCAGCAGCCAGTGTTCAGAAGTTGAGAGAGGAAAGTGTAATTATGCTCGCACAAGATTGCCATAAGTATGTGCTCTCCCGCTGTACATACCGTTTGATTCTCTCACTTATGTGACATGTCAAATGTTCTCAGCAGCACTGTGTGATGATGAATAAGCTGCATTACCAGCTGTACCATATACGTGGGCTGATAACTGTGACCTGTCAATATACAAATGATTTAGCTGGAGTTTTTAGTCCCTGTCACATCTGAAATGAATATACTCTTCAATCAGAGCGAGAGATTCCACTTCATCTGAGGTCATAGGTACTTCGTTATTCTGACTGCGCTCTAGTTTCTAGAAAATAAACATTCAATATGAGAGGGAATGAATAGAAAGCCAGGAGGTGTAATTGTCAGGCTGATGCAGAGCATCAGTTTTATATGACTTTTCTGAAGAATTAATGAATATGATATGGCCATATTGTGACAGTTCACAACCCCAAAGCTGCAGGTGAAAACAAAATGCTTCCATCACATTTCCATTGCCTTCTTTAATGAGATTCTTCTTAGGCAGGCTTTCACCTTGAACATTAACTTTGCATGTTTTTAACAGCTGTGGTAAAGATTCCCTGAAAATGATTGTTTCATTTATAACTTCTAACTCCAAGGACAAAATCACACCCTGCAGGCAGCCTATGTAAGTTTAATGTTTTCACATTTATGATTTCTGGACAATTCTTAAATGACACCCCATTCCCCATATTGTGCACCAATTTTGGCCAGAGTGACATTTGTAGTATTTTGTATAGAACCAAATATTATACCAGTTTATAAAACAACTTTAAAAAGGAATTGAGGGTTAATCTTTAATCATTTCCCATTGCATCAGAAGTAGACATGACAACAGTATACTTTCCCATTGGAAATTCTAACCACCGCTGACATCCGCTGTTATATTATTCTAATGAGATTATTAGATGACTATATTAATCCAAATCACTTTACGGTACATTGGCCTATCAGTGCTTTCCAAAGCCAAATAGTATAGTCAGGTTTAAATGGACTCTGACATTTTAAGTCATATTAGCCAGCGTAATAGGTTCAGCTCAGCTCATCAGCATTGGGTTTAGCAGAGTTCGCATTGACATTCCACACCATGATCCCAGATAAGGACAAGACAACAGGACTGTTTGATATTTCAGACTATGGACAAGATGCTGACAAATTAAACAGCCAATACAGACCAGCAGTGTACTTGGTGGTTTTCAACCCACTTTCAACCCAGGTCAAATTGAGGCCCTTTGCATCATGCTGGGATCTAGTTATGAAATGACCCCTTCTAAGCTCTCGAATGTACTCTGAAAAGCAAATCTCATTGATGAATTTGGGGGATTAACAATTGTCTGTGTTGGGATACTTGGTGAATAAAACTACAGTGCTCATTACATGGGGCCTACAGTACCTTCCCAGGACTGGATTAGAAAGTGACTGAAAGAGTCCGCTGTGGGAGTGTCTCTAAGCATTCATTAGCAGGTCAGTGTTTGGTGCAGTATTAATCAAGGATTGTTCACTTATCCTCCATATGTTTGTATCACACACACTCTGCACTGCTCTGTCTCACAACTGTACCGCTCTCCCTGTACCAGCAATGTTGTATAGCTATGTGCGTATGCACCTATTTACATTAGCTGTGCGATAGATGACATGTCAATGCATTCTTTATGAGGGTGTCCAATAAACTGTAACAGTAAAAACCTGTTCCATATCTCACCTATCATATCAAACCATCATATCTTGATGGCTGCATTAATGTGATGAATGGGGGTTTATAGAGGATGTCCATGTAAGACAAGGCCATGTGTGTTAAGCTATCAATTACCTGTCATCTTAACGTCAAGTTTCAGCCATTTTGGTTTTTCTTTGAGTGAAATATTACAAGACCTCCATTGCAGCTCAACAAAGTTAATGTGGCAATCACAATAATTTTACTGCTGCATTAAACTCTTGGGAAGATCATAAATGTACAGTCAGCTCTTATTATGTCTCGAGTGCAACTGTGACGTGTTGTGCCTCTGAATCGTTTCCGGGAAGAGTTTTGCCTGTTTTGACTGCTAACATTGGTTGTCAACAGAAATAATTGAGATACTACCAGAGGGTGAAATATGTATACAGTATGAGGAAGAGGCCATGGACTAAACTGTTCCTGAGTATGTTTGTGTTGACTATGGAACTTTACCAAACCAGTTATGGAATGTCCGGGGGAAACAAAGAGGACAAAAATGTGTTTTGATGGCCATAGACTGCTGAATGTGCCAGCCGGTGAGATGGATTCGTGAGTTAATACTTTGTTGTTTCCTGGTTAAACCAGGCCAAAAAAATACAACAGAAGTATAAATGGTACATTTATCTCATGTGTATAATGATAGAATACCACCCACATATCAATTTAAACACTGCAACCTTGAACTCAGTTTGGTTTTATTTAGCACAATTGTCTGACATGCCTTACCATAACTGATGAATGAGTCAATTATGGTAAAACAATTCTGTCTAAGCATTCTTTGAACAAGGACTGCCCAGAACATTAAAAACATTAAATTATACACAAAGTGATATGTGATGGCTTGGGACCAAGATATTTATTTTGTGTAGTGTCTACTAAGTGTACCCTTGAGATCCCCCTAGTTCCCCTTCCTCCAGCTGAGGCCTGAGGGGACTTGGCATGTGACCAAGCCTCTGACCTGTGAGCTAGAGCTTGATAGATAGCATAGTGGCAGGCTTTTTACATATGCCACACATCCACGGCTTGGCAGAGGAAACCTTGACTCAAGACCAATCTGGATTTATTGCCCGAGATCCTATTCATGGACATCAGTTTCAAGCCCTCACTGACCATTTCAACAGCATGAATCAGTTATAGGACCATATGTTGTACATCTGAGGAGGCTGGTGGGAGGAGCTATTGGAGGATGGGCTCATTGTAATCGCTGGAATGGAATAAATGGAACAGAGTCAAACGTGGTTTCCATACACTTTGTGTTTGCTACCGTGCCATTCATTCCATTCCAGCCATTCCATTCCAGCCATTTCAATGAGCCCATCCTCCTATACCTCCTCCCACCAGCCTCCACTGTTGTACATCTTTAGAAGGAATGTGACTGCCCCTTTTTGAAGTAGTTTTTGTTATATGGTTAAGAAACATTTATATTTTTGTTTTCATTCTCCAGGAATAATTTACACCAAGACTTGGAGACTTGCCAATGTTTGGTTTTGATGGAATGTGATATTAAGTGTTCTTGAAAGATTCGATGTGAGACGTGTTTAGGCCACGTCAATTCATATACTATTTTGAGAACATTATAGTAGGATTGGTTCTGTATGCCATTCTTGCTATTTTGATTGTACCTTTATTTCAACAGGGAGGCCCTGCATTTGACAATTTACACACTTTATAGAATACAAGCAACAGTTAAAATACACAAAAATACACAATAAAAAATACAATCAAATATAAATCTACATCTCTCAGCTACCAGGTCTTCAATCAATACCCTAAATGGCCCGAGCTGCACCAGAACATCCCATTTCAATGATAGGGAACATGATGCAGGCCTAAACTCCTGAGCTGCATTTGGTATCTAGAGTATTCAGAACTGTGTTTACTCTAGAAAGCCACAGCCTCCCCTGATGGGAATGTTGAGTAAATATGATATCAAACTAAATCATTTAAGAGGGTATTTTAGCATAGACTGCATTTTCAGTTTGATGCCCTGTATCTACTTGCTTTCAGAATCTCTGTAAATCATGAATCTAATTTGACACCTCGATTAATACATGTTTGAAATGCCTGAAGTGATATGCCAACAAACATATTCAGTTAGGACACTGCTTTCAGGATTAATTTGGAGAGAAACATGCAGATAGGGCTTTGGATGCGCCTCATCTGAGGTAATTTAATCTTAGTTTTAGGGCCTGCATAACAACCATGTGTGGTATTAAATAGGGATTATGAGTTATGATTCCTGCGTTTCCCTCTTAAATCACTGAGTACGTTTACATGCACACTAATAATTCGATATTAAACAGATTTTGTCAGTAGGCAGATTATGCAATAGTCATGTAAGCACCTTACGATGCTTATCTTAATCGACATAAGGTCAAAATCTAAGTAAGCATACCCCGATTAAAACAACTGGTTTTCTGAGTAATCTTTCGAATTACTAGGACATGTAAACACCTTAATCTGCGTTTCCAGCAGTGTTATTTTGATCTGCGCATGTGCTAGCACCAGCGGAGCAAGCCTCCCTCTTTAGCGCAGGTGAAGTGAGTTCGGAACAACTGAATGTAGAAGTAGTTTTCACACACCGGTACAAACTTTATATGTCCGATTTCAGAATCAAATATGCTTCCCAAAATTAACATGGTCGCTGTGGTAAAACGTTTATTCTGATTGGCTACTATTAGGTAGTCGGATTTCTGATGTGTACATGTAAACAGGATTATTAGGGAAATCGTTCTTGCAAAGCATGTAAACGCTTTAATCAAACTTTTATATTAATCTGCCTATCCACAATAACCGCATTATTGTGTGCATGTAACCGTACCCACTAATGCTATGTTCAGCCAATTTGACACTTCCATGTAGGAGAGAGAACTCCCTGTACCTATTTGTATCATAATTATAATAATTTGTCTCATCTCTCCTGTAACCTGTCTCTGTGGGTTACAACTCATTACCAGTCTGCTTGTAAAAATCACGAGCTACATCACGATCACAAACCATTTTTGAATGTTCAAAGGTGTACATGCTCATCACAGAACTCAATATATACTGTATATACACCTTTAACGAAGGATGCACAATGAATGGATGAATGATTTGGGCTTTTAGTGATGCTGTGTGAATGTGTAATTTGGTCCCAGTGAAGCTATGCAGGGAAGGCAATAAGTACAGGAGATATACTGCACTTGTCTCTTGGTGTATTATACACATGCACAGCCATATAGCCCTCTATAGCATGGCAGATCAGCAGCCGTCTACTGTACTGTATGTATGTTACCAGACAAGTCCATAAACCCTTCGTCTTGTATCCTGCCAGTGGTTGTCATCCCAGAAAAAAATAGGGCTCTGCATGATCTAGACACATCCAGCTGAGTCTACACATAGCCTATCTTATACAAATGCATTTAACATGAGAGGGCGGGAGAGAGCACCCTTCCCTGTGCTCAATTCGATTACAGTGTTGGGCTGGTGCAATACTCTCTGTCATGACTGTCACATCAGGATAAGGGGAGAACCGGACGTCTTCAGCTGGAAAACAGCTCTCCTGTGCAGTGGAAGAGGGGGAGGCGTGGGGGGTGGCCATGGAGACACTGGAAACTGATGACACCTGACACTGTACAGATAAGACTGTCATATCATCACCTCTCCTCACAAGTCATACTGAAGCATCATGTTATGAAGTACAGCATCGACTCCTTCCAAGTAAAAGCCCCCTCTCTTAGATTGGCTGGGGATAGAATAATAGTAAGGCCATTAAATAAATTGCAGTGTGTTTGTATCTGGGTTTACAGTGGAGCCTATCTGTTCTTTCTGGCCCCTTCTATGTGGTCTTTATCCACCTATTCAAACACACTCTGTGTGTGTGAGCCGCAGTCTAGTGGGGTGGGACTGGGAATACACCTTTGCCGGTTTGCAATCAGAGGAAAGTGATCTTCCAGCTGTTATTGCTTCCACATGAGCTCAAGTGGTGTGTGGAAACATGAGGAGAAGTCTGCTTAAGATCCATGATCATGAATGCTGCTGAACATCTCGATATAGGCAGGATTCATTTGCAGATGTGCAGCCCTGGTGTTTAGAAACCTTATCATTGTCATTCTATGGTGCTTTGTAGTCAAAGGAGCACACCAGGGGGATAATAGAGGCACTGTACATGTTTTTGAATAGCAACTCTGGGTGCTTCAGAGGTGAATGTGTATTTGTACAGCATTATGCATCGATTTATCCTTACAGCTATAATCCACAGCTGTTCCTGTGTTGATTATTAATCTCCAAGGGATATACATTGCTGTTAATAATTCATTAAATCTGAGCTTATAGCAGTTCTGATGAAATATCTTCTGTACAGTTGCAACAGACCCGTATGCAATCACTAATGTAAGCCATGTGAATTCACATAATAACACAACCTAATATGCCCTTACATCACGAACATAGCAGATATCCATTTATTTTAATGACATCAAGGCACGAAATAATGCTTTTATTATTTCAATCCCCCTGTAGACACATTTGCTCCTTTTCAATTTCCCTAAGTCACGGTGGCTGCTTTCCAAAGTTTCTGGCTTATTTAATCTTACAATTGGACGTGTTTCATTCAAATCAGATTGGAATGAAAAGTTATTTTAACTAACTGATTTACTTTTTTTTTCAAAAGGAATAGGAAAAACCACAGGTGTGTTGCTAATATAGTGTGTATCCTTAGTAGACTAATCCTGACTTTGCAGGGGTGTTATACGGTTGTATGTTTATGACCTAGATCATTAGGATTGGATGGAAGTACATCTGAAGGTCCTGTGGTTTGTTATCACAGATATTATAATCCATAGTTTATATCACTTTCCAATCTGCTCAGTGTGGTGTTTGTTTTTAATCTCTTGATGTACATCTTCTCAGTCGGCTCCATCTAATGCCACCAGAACAGAACAAACACAATCACAATCAAAAGGAGCATAATATAAAGAATGTTTTCACATAATCACTCACCCATCCAATGTACTGTGTTGCTTTTGTGTTACCTCGAGTGAGAACATAGTGATATGACATTGTAGTAGAGTAATATTGTATATATCAGTATATATATATATATGAAGTTATATGAAGTTATGAACTTGTGAGGCGTCTGTTTATCAAACTAGACAGTCTAATGTACTTGTCCTGTTGTGCACCGGAGCCTCCCATATATATATATATATATATATATATATATATATATATATATATATATATATATACTGCTCAAAAAAATAAAGGGAACACTAAAATAACACATCCTAGATCTGAATGAATGAAATAATCGTATTAAATACTTTTTTCTTTACATAGTTGAATGTGCTGACAACAAAATCACACAAAAATAATCAATGGAAATCCAATTTATCAACCCATGGAGGTCTGGATTTGGAGTCACACTCAAAATTAAAGTGGAAAACCACACTACAGGCAGATCCAACTTTGATGTAATGTCCTTAAAACAAGTCAAAATGAGGCTCAGTAGTGTGTGTGGCCTCCACGTGCCTGTATGACATCCCTACAACGCCTGGGCATGCTCCTGATGAGGTGGCGGATGGTCTCCTGAGGGATCTCCTCCCAGACCTGGACTAAAGCATCCGGCAACTCCTGGACAGTCTGTGGTGCAACGTGGCGTTGGTGGATGGAGCGTGACATGATGTCCCAGATGTGCTCAATTGGATTCAGATCTGGGGAACGGGCGGGCCAGTCCATAGCATCAATGCCTTCCTCTTGCAGGAACTGCTGACACACTCCAGCCACATGAGGTCTAGCATTGTCTTGCATTAGGAGGAACCCAGGGCCAACCGCACCAGCATATGGTCTCACAAGGGGTCTGAGGATCTCATCTCGGTACCTAATGGCAGTCAGGCTACCTCTGGCGAGCACATGGAGGGCTGTGCGGCCCCCCAAAGAAATGCCACCCACACCATGACTGACCCACCGCCAAACCGGTCATGCTGGAGGATGTTGCAGGCAGCAGAACGTTCTCCACGGCGTCTCCAGACTCTGTCACGTCTGTCACATGTGCTCAGTGTGAACCTGCTTCATCTGTGAAGAGCACAGGGCGCCAGTGGCGAATTTGCCAATCTTGGTGTTCTCTGGCAAATGCCAAACACCCTGCACGGTGTTGGGCTGTAAGCACAACCCCCACCTGTGGACGTCGGGCCCTCATACCACCCTCATGGAGTCTGTTTCTGACCGTTTGAGCAGACACATGCACATTTGTGGCCTGCTGGAGGTCATTTTGCAGGGCTCTGGCAGTGCTCCTCCTGCTCCTCCTTGCACAAAGGCGGAGGTAGCGGTCCTGCTGCTGGGTTGTTGCCCTCCTACGGCCTCCTCCACATCTCCTGATGTACTGGCCTGTCTCCTGGTAGCGCCTCCATGCTCTGGACACTACGCTGACAGACACAGCAAACCTTCTTGCCACAGCTCGCATTGATGTGCCATCCTGGATGAGCTGCACTACCTGAGCCACTTGTGTGGGTTGTAGACTCTGTCTCAAGCTACTACTAGAGTGAAAGCACCACCAGCATTCAAAAGTGACCAAAACATCAGCCAGGAAGCATAGGAACTGAGAAGTGGTCTGTGGTCCCCACCTGCAGAACCACTCCTTTATTGGGGGTGTCTTGCTAATTGCCTATAATTTCCACCTGTTGTCTATTCCATTTGCACAACAGCATGTGAAATGTATTGTCAATCAGTGTTGCTTCCTAAGTGGACAGTTTGATTTCACAGAAGTGTGATTGACTTGGAGTTACATTGTGTTGTTTAAGTGTTCCCTTTATTTTTTTGAGCAGTGTATATATATATATATATATATATATATATATATATATATATATATATATATATATAATGTGTGTATACAGTACCAGTCAAATGTTTGGACACATCTACATTGTAGAATAATAGTCATGACATCAAAACTATGAAATAACACATATGGAATCATGTAGTAACGGGATGCTGGCCTTCTAGGCAGAGTTGCAAAGAAGGAGCCATATCTCAGACTGGCCAATAAAAAGAAAAGATTAAGATGGGCAAAAGAACACAGACACTGGACAGAGGAACTCTGCCAAGAAGGTCGGCATCCCGGAGTCGCTTCTTCGCTGTTGACGTTGAGACTGGTGTTTTGCGGGTACTATTTAATGAAGCTGCCAGTTGCGAACTTGTGAGGCGTCTGTTTATCAAACTAGACAGTCTAATGTACTTGTCCTGTTGTGCACCGGAGCCTCCCACTCCTCTTTCTATTCTGGTTAGAGCCAGTTTGTGCTGTTCTGTGAAGGGAGTAGTACACAGCATTGTACGAGATCTTCAGTTTCTTGGCAATTTCTCGCATGGAATAGCCTTCATTTCTTAAAACAAGAATAGACTGACGAGTTTCAGAAGAAAGTTATTTGATTCTGGCCATTTTGAGCCTGTAATCGAACCCACATATGCTGATGCTCCAGATACTCAACTAGTCTAAAGCAGGTCAGTTTTTATTGCTTCTTTAATCAGAACAACAGTTTTCAGCTGTGCTAACATAATTGCAAAAGGGTTTTCTAATGATCAGTTAGCCTTTTAACATGATTAGCTTGGATTAGCTAACACAACGTGCCGTTGGAACACAGGAGTGATGGTTGCTGATAATGGGCCTCTGAACGCCTATGCAGATATTCCATAAAAAAATCAGCTGTTTCCAGCTACAATAGTCATTTACAACATTAACAATGGATTTCTGATCAATTTGATGTTATTTTAATGGACAAAAAATTTGCTTTTCTTTCAAAAACAAGGACATTTCTAAGTGACCCAAAACTTCTGAACAGTAGTGTGTATATATATAAAATAAGAAATGTCCTCTCACTGTCAACTGCGTTTATTTTCAGCAAACTTTACATGTGTAAATATTTGTATGAACATAACAAGATTCAACAACTGAGATATAAACTGAACAATGTCCACAGACATGTGACTAACAGAAATTGAATAATGTGTCCCCTGAACAAAGGGGGGGTCAAAAGTAACAGTAAGTATCTGGTGTGGCCACCAGCTGCATTAAGTACAGCAGTGCATTTCCTCCTCATGGACTGCACCAGATTTGCCAGTTCTTGCTGTGAGATGGTACCCCACTCTTCCACCAAGGAAACTGCAAGTTCCCGGACATTTCTGGGGGGAATGGCTCTAGCCCTCACCCTCCGATTCACTGGCCATGGCAGAACACTGACATTCCTGTCTTGCAGGAAATCACGCACAGAACGAGCAGTATGGCTGGTGACATTGTCATGCTGGAGTGTCATGTCAGGATGAGTCTGCAGGAAGGGTACCACATGAGAGAGGAGGATGTCTTCCCTGTAACACACAGCGTTGAGATTGCCTGCAATGACAACAAGCTCAGTCCGATGATGCTGTGACACATCGCCCCAGACCATGACGGACCCTCCACCTCCAAATCGATCCCGCTTTAGAGTACAGGCCTCGGTGTAACACTCATTCCTTCGACGATAAACGCGAATCCGACCATCACCCCTGGTGAGACAAAACCGCGACTCGTCACTGAAGAGCACTTTTTTACAGTCTTCTCTGGTCCAGCGACGGTGGGTTTGTGCCCATAGGCAAAGTTGTTGCCGGTGATGTCTGGTGAGGACCTGTCTTACAACAGGCCAACAAGCCCTCAGTCCATCCTCTCTCAGCCTATTGCGGACAGTCTGAGCACTGATGGAGGGATTGTGTGTTTCTGGTGTAACTCGGGCAGTTGTTGTTGCCATTCTGTACCTGTCCCACAGGTGTGATGTTCAGATGTACCGATCCTGTGCAGGTGTTGTTACACGTGGTCTGCCACTGCGAGGACGATCAGCTGTCCACCCTGTCTCCCTATAGCGCTGTCTTAGGCGTCTCACAGTACGGACATTGCAATTTATTGCCCTGGCCACATCTGCAGTCCTCATGCCTCCTTGCAGCATGCCTAAGGCACGTTCACGCAGATGAGCAGGGATCCTGGGCATCTTTCTTTTGGTGTTTTTCAGAGAGGCCTCTTTAGTGTCCCAAGTTTCCATAACTATGACCTTAATTGCCTACCGTCTGTAAGCTGTTAGTGTCTTAACGACCGTTTCACAGGTGCATGTTAATTCATTGTTTATGGTTCAAGTATGAGAAACAGTGTTTAAACCCTTTACAATGAAGATCTGTGAAGTTATTTGGATTTTTACAAATTATCTTTGAAATACAGAGTCCTGAAAAAAAGGATGTTTCTTTTTTTTGCTGAGTTTATACAGTTGAAGTCGTAAGTTTACAAACACATTAGCCAAATACATTTAAACTCAGTTTTTCACAATTCCTGACATTTAATCCTAGTAAAAATTCCCTGTCTTAGGTCAGTTAGGATCACCACTTTATTTTAAGAATGTGAAATGTCAGAATAATAGTAGACAGAATGATTGTCAGATTTTACTTCTTTCATCACATTCCCAGTGGGTCAGAAGTTTACATACACTCAATTAGTATTTGGTAGCATTGCCTTTAAATTGTTTAACTTGGGTCAAACATTTCGGGTAGCCTTCCACAAGCTTCCCACAATAAGTTGGGTGAATTTTGGCCCATTCCTCCTGACAGAGCTGGTGTAACTGAGTCAGGTTTGTAGGCCTCCTTGCTCGCACACGCTTTTTCAGTTATGCCCACAAATTTTCTTTGGGAATGAGGTCAGGACTTTGTGATGGCCACTCCAATACCTTGACTTTGTTGTCCTTAAGCCATTTTGCCACAGCTTTGGAAGTATGCTTGGGGTCATTGTCCATTTGGAAGACCCATTTGCGACCAAGCTTTAACTTCATGACTGATGTCTTGAGATGTTGCTTCAATATATCCACATAATTTTCCTGCCTCATGATGCCATTTATTTTGTGAAGTGCACCAGTCTCTCCTGCAGCAAATCACCCCACAACATGATGCTGCCACCCCCATGCTTCACAGTTGGGATGGTGTTCTTCGGCTTGCAAGCCTCCCCCTTTTTCCTCCAACCATAACGATGGTCATTATATCCTAAAAGTTCTATATTTCTTTTCATCAGACCAGAGGACATTTCTCCAAAAAGTATGATCTTTGTCCCCCTGTGCAGTTGCAAACCGTAGTCTGGATTTTTTGATGGCGGTTTTTGAGCAGTGGCTTCTTCCTTGCTGAGCGTCCTTTCAGGTTATGTCGATATAGGACTCGTTTTACTGTGGATTTAGATACTTTTGTACCTGTTTCCTCCAGGATCTTCACAAGGTCCTTTGCTGTTGTTCTGGGATTGATTTGCACTTTTCGCACCAAAGTACGTTAACCTCTAGGAGAGAGGAGACGTCTCTTTCCTGAGCGGTAAGACAGCTGCGTGGTCCCATGGTTTTTATACTTGCATACTATTGTTTGTACAGATGAACGTGGTACCTTCAGGCATTTGGAAATTGCTCCCAAGGATGAACCAGACTTGTGGAGGTCTACACATTTTTTTCTGAGGTCTTGGCTGATTTTTCCCATGATGTCAAGCAAAGAGGCACTGAGTTTGAAGGTAGGCCTTGAAATACATCCACAGGTAAACCTTCAAATGATATCAATTAGCCTATCAGATGCTTCTGAAGCCATGACATCATTTTCTGGAATTTTCTAAGCTGTTTAAAGGCACAGTCAACTTAGTGTATGTAAACTTCTGACCCACTGGAATTGAGATACAGTGAATTACAAGTGAAATAATCTGTCTGTAAACAATTATTGGAAAAATTACTTGTGTCATGCACAAAGTAGATGTCCTAACCGACTTGCCAAAACTATAGCTTGTTAAAACGTCTTTGGGATAGGGGGCAGTATTTTCACGGCCGGATAAAAAACGTACCCGATTTAATCTGGTTACTACTCCTGCCCAGAAACTAGAATATGCATATAATTAGTAGATTTGGATAGAAACCACACTAAAGTTTCTAAAACTTTTTGAATGGTGTCTGTGAGTATAACAGAACTCATATGGCAGGCCAAAACCTGAGAAGATTCCATACAGGAAGTGCCCTGTCTGACAATTTGTTGTCCTTCTGTTGCATCTCTATTGACATTACAGCATCTGTGCTGTAACGTGACACTTTCTAAGGCTTCCATTGGCTCTTTAAAGCTGCCAGAAAGTGGAATGGGGTGTCTGCTGTCTCTGAGCGAAGTACAGCAGCTCTGTTTGTGAGTGGTCAGCCTGGGGACAGTGACACTGGAGATGCGCGGTCATGAGACTTCTCAATTTTTTTCTTTCAGCCTTTGAATGAATACAACGTTGCCCGGTTGGAATATTATCGCTATTTTATGAGAAAAATAGCATGAAAATTGATTTTAAACAGCGTTTGACATGCTTCTAAGTACGGTAATGGAATATTTTGATTTTTTTTGGTCACGAAATGCGCTCACCCTTCAGATAGTGACATGAACGCACGAACAAAACAGAGGTATGGATTATTTGGAACCAAAACAACATTTGTTGTTGAAGTAGAAGTCCTGGGAGTGCATTCTGACAAAGAACAGCAAAGGTAATCCAATTTTTCTAATAGTAATTCTGAATTTAGGTTGTCCCAAACTTGGTGGGTGTCAAATTAGCTAGCCGTGATGGCCGAGCTATGTACTCAGAATATTGCAAAATGTGCTTTCGCCGAAAAGCTATTTTAAAATCGGACATAGCGATTGCATAAAGGAGTTCTGTATCTATAATTCTTAAAATAATTGTTATGTATTTTGTGAACGTTTATCATGAGTAATTTAGTAAATTCACCGGAAGTTTTCGGTGGGTATGCTAGTTCTGAACATCACATGTTAATGTAAAAAGCTGGTTTTTGATATAAATATGAACTTGATTGAACAAAACATGCATTTATTGTATAACAATGTCCTAGGAGTGTCATCTGATGAAGATCATCAAAGGTTAGTGCTGCATTTAGCTGTGGTTTGGGTTTATGTGACATATGTGACATTGGCCCTCTTTCTGGGACTCACCCACAAACAGGACCAAGCCTGGCCTGTTGAGGAGTGACGGACTCCATCCTAGCTGGAGGGGTGCTCTCATCTTATCTACGAACATAGACAGGGCTCTAACTCCTCTAGCTCCACAATGAAATAGGGTGCAGGCCAGGCAGCAGGCTGTTAGCCAGCCTGCCAGCTTAGTGGAGTCTGCCACTAGCACAGTCAGTGTAGTCAGCTCAGCTTCCCCCATTGAGACCGTGTCTGTGCCTCGATCTAGGTTGGGCAAAATTAAAAATGGCGGTGTTCGCTTTAGCAATCTCACTAGTATAAAGACCTCCTCCATTCCTGCCATTATTGAAAGAGATTGTGATACCTCACATCTCAAAATTGGGTTACTTAATGTTAGATCCCTCACTTCCAAGGCAGTTATAGTCAATGAACTAATCACTGATAATAATCTTGATGTGATTGGCCTGACTGAAACATGGCTTAAGCCTGATGAATTTACTGTGTTAAATGAGGCCTCACCCCCAGGTTACATTAGTGACCATACCCCCCGTGCATCCGGCAAAGGCGGAGGTGTTGCTAACATTTACGATAGCAAATTTCAATTTACAAAAAAAAAAACAACAATGACGTTTTCGTCTTTTGAGCTTCTAGTCATGAAATCTATGCAGCCTACTCACTCACTTTTTATAGCTACTGTTTATAGGCCTCCTGGGCCATATGCAGTGTTCCTCACTGAGTTCCCTGAATTCCTATCGGATCTTGTAGTCATAGCAGATAATATTCTAATTTTTGGTGACTTTAACATTCACATGGAAAAGTCCACAGACCCACTCCAAAAGGCTTTCGGAGCCATCATCGACTCAGTGGGTTTTGTCCAACATGTCTCTGGACCTACTCACTGCCACAGTCATACTCTGGACCTAGTTTTGTCCCATGGAATAAATGTTGTGGATCTAAATGTTTTTCCTCATAATCCTGGACTATCGGACCACCATTTTATTACGTTTGCAATTGCAACAAATAATCTGCTCAGACCCCAACCAAGGAGCATTAAAAGTCGTGCTATAAATTCTCAGACAACCCAAAGATTCCTTGATGCCCTTCCAGACTGCCTCTGCCTACCCAAGGACGTCAGAGGACAAAAATCAGTTAACCACCTAACCGAGGAACTCAATTTAACCTTGCGCAATACCCTAGATGCAGTTGCACCCCTAAAAACTAAAAACATCTGTCATAAGAAACTAGCTCCCTGGTATACAGAAAATACACGAGCTCTGAAGCAAGCTTCCAGAAAATTGGAACGGAAATGGCGCCACACCAAACTGGAAGTCTTCCGACTAGCTTGGAAAGACAGTACCGTGCAGTATCGAAGAGCCCTTACTGCTGCTCGATCATCCTATTTTTCCAACTTAATTGAGGAAAATAAGAACAATCAGAAATTTCTTTTTGATACTGTCGCAAAGCTAACTAAAAAGCAGCCTTCGCAAATGGAGGATGGCTTTCACTTCAGCAGTAATACATTTATGAACTTCTTTGAGGAAAAGATCATGATCATTAGAAAGCAAATTACAGACTCCTCTTTAAATCTGGGTATTCCTCCAAAGCTCCATTGTCCTGAGTCTGCACAACTCTGCCAGGACCTAGGATCAAGGGAGATACTAAAGTGTTTTAGTACTATATCTCTTGACGCAATGATGAAAATAATCATGGCCTCCAAACCCTCAAGCTGCATACTGGACCCTATTCCAACTAAACTACTGAAAGAGCTGCTTCCTGTGCTTGGCCCTCCTATGTTGAACATAATAAACGGCTCTCTATCCACCGGATGTGTACCAAGCTCACTAAAAGTGGCAGTAATAAAGCCTCTCTTGAAAAAGCCGAATCTTGATCCAGAAATTATAAAAAACTATCGGCCTATATCGAATCTTCCATTCCTCTCCAAAATTTTAGAAAAAGCTGTTGCACAGCAACTGACTGCCTTCCTGAAGACAAACAATGTATACGAAACGCTTCAGTCTGGTTTTAGACCCCATCATAGCACTGAGACTGCACTTGTGAAGGTGGTAAATGACCTTTTAATGACGTCAGACCGAGGCTCTGCATCTGTCCTCGTGCTCCTAGATCTTAGTGCCGCTTTTGATACCATCGATCACCACATTCTTTTGGAGAGATTGGAAACCCAAATTGGTCTACATGGACAAGTTCTGGCCTGGTTTAGATCTTATCTGTCGGAAAGATATCAGTTTGTCTCTGTGAATGGTTTGTCCTCTGACAAATCAATTGTAAATTTCGGTGTTCCTCAAGGTTCCGTTTTAGGACCACTATTGTTTTCACTATATATTTTACCTCTTGGGGATGTCATTCGAAAACATAATGTTAAATTTCACTGCTATGCAGACGACACACAGCTGTACATTTCAATGAAACATGGTGAAGCCCCAAAATTGCCCTCGCTAGAAGCCTGTGTTTCAGACATAAAGAAGTGGATGGCTGCAAACTTTCTACTTTTAAACTCGGACAAAACAGAGATGCTTGTTCTAGGTCCCAAGAAACAAAGAGATCTTCTGTTGAATCTGACAATTAATCTGGATGGTTGTACAGTCGTCTCAAATAAAACTGTGAAGGACCTCGGCGTTACTCTGGACCCTGATCTCTCTTTTGAAGAACATATCAAGACTGTTTCAAGGACAGCTTTTTTCCATCTACGTAACATTGCAAAAATCAGAAATTTTCTGTCCAAAAATGACGCAGAAAAATTAATCCATGCTTTTGTTACTTCTAGGCTGGACTACTGCAATGCTCTACTTTCCGGCTACCCGGATAAAGCACTAAATAAACTTCAGTTAGTGCTAAATACGGCTGCTAGAATCCTGACTAGAACCAAAAAATTTGATCATATTACTCCAGTGTTAGCCTCCCTACACTGGCTTCCTGTTAAGGCAAGGGCTGATTTCAAGGTTTTACTGCTAACCTACAAAGCATTACATGGGCTTGCTCCTACCTATCTTTCCGATTTGGTCCTGCCGTACATACCTACACGTACGCTACGGTCACAAGACGCAGGCCTCCTAATTGTCCCTAGAATTTCTAAGCAAACGGCTGGAGGTAGGGCTTTCTCCTATAGAGCTCCATTTTTATGGAATGGTCTGCCTACCAATGTGAGGGACGCAGACTCAGTCTCAACCTTTAAGTCTTTACTGAAGACTTATCTCTTCAGTAGGTCCTATGATTAAGTATAGTCTGGCCCAGGAGTGTGAAGGTGAACGGAAAGGCTGGAGCAACGAACCGCCCTTGCTGTCTCTGCCTTGCCGGTTCCCCTCTTTCCACTGGGATTCTCTGCCTCTAACCCTTTTACAGAGGCTGAGTCACTGGCCTACTGGTGTTCTTCCATGCCGTCCATGGGAGGGGTGCGTCACTTGAGTGGGTTGAGTCACTGACGTGGTCTTCCTGTCTGGGTTGGCGCCCCCCCCCCCCCCCCCCCTTGGGTTGTGCCATGGCGGAGATCGTTGTGGGCTATACTCGGCCTTGTCTTAGGACGGTAAGTTGGTGGTTGGAGACATCCCTCTAGTGGTGTGGGGGCTGTGCTTTGGCAAAGTGGGTGGGGTTATATCCTGCCTGTTTGGCCCTGTCCGGGGGTATCATCGGATGGGGCCACAGTGTCTTCTGATCCCTCCTGTCTCAGCCTCCAGTATTTATGCTGCAGTAGTTTATGTGTCGGGGGGCTAGGGTCAGTCTGTTACATCTGGAGTATTTCTCTTGTCTTATCCGGTGTCCTGTGTGTATTTAAATATGCTCTCTCTAATTCTCTCTTTCTCTCTTTCTGTCTTTCTCTCGGAGGACCTGAGCCCTAGGACCATGCCTCAGGACTACCTGGTATGATGACTCCTTGCTGTCCCCAGTCCACCTGGCCGTGCTGCTGCTCCAGTTTCAACTGTTCTGCCTGCGGCTATGGAACCCTGACCTGTTCACCGGACGTGCTTGTTGCACCCTCGACAACTACTATGATTATTATTATTTGACCATGCTGGTCATTTATGAACATTTTAACATTTTAACATTTTGACCATGTTCTGTTTTAATATCCACCCTGCACAGCCAGAAGAGGACTGGCCACCCCTCATAGCCTGGTTCCTCTCTAGGTTTCTTCCTAGGTTTTTGGCCTTTCTAGGGAGTTTTTCCTAGGGAGTTTTTCCTAGCCACCGTGCTTCTTTCACATGCTTTGCTTGCTGTTTGGGGTTTTAGGCTGGGTTTCTGTACAGCACTTTGAGAATATCAGCTGATGTACGAAGGGCTATATAAAAATAAATTTGATTTTTTTAAATTTGATATATGCTTGCTTGGAAAATGGCTGTGTGATTATTCGTGTCTATGTACTCTCCTAACACTATCTAATGTTTTGCTTTCGCTGTAAAGCCTTTTTAAAATCGGACAATGTGGTTAGATTAACGAGAGTCTTATCTTTAAAATGGTGCAAAATAGTTGATTGTTTTAGAAAATTGAATTGTGGTATTTTAGTTGGTTTTGTATTTTGCGCCGTGCGATGCCATTGGCTGTTGGCTAGGGGTTCCGCAGGCGGAACGGGGTTCCGCTAGCGGAACGTCTGTCCTCAACAGGTTAACAATACATTTGTGGAGTGGTTGAAAAACGAGTTTTAATGACTCCAACCTAAGTGTATGTAAACTTCAGACTTCAAGTGTATAGAGCATCAAATCAAATCAAATGTATTTATAAAGCCCTTCTTACATCAGCTGATATCTCAAAGTGCTGTACAGAAACCCAGCCTAAAACCCCAAACAGCAAGCAATGCAGGTGTAGAAGCACGGTGGCTAGGAAAAACTCCCTAGAATGGCCAGAACCTAGGAAGAAACCTAGAGAGGAACCAGGCTATGAGGGGTGGCCAGTACTCTTCTGGCTGTACCGGGTGGAGATTATAACAGAACATGGCCAAGATGTTCAAATGTTCATAGGTGACTAGCAGGGTCAAATAATAATAATCACAGTGGTTGTAGAGGGTGCGACAGGTCAGCACCTCAGGAGTAAATGTCAGTTGGCTTTTCATAGCGATCTTTCAGAGTATTTCATCAGAGTTATCCTCAGTGAACAAGGTTCAGATAGATTTCAAACATGGTTTCTATAGTATTATTACTATCACACCTTCTATAGTCAGTCCTCTGGATACTGTAACAGAGAGACATTTTGGCCACCCAGAGGGGGAATGGCTGGCATGGTCCTTGGGCATTGTCCTTTGTGCTTTCCTTGTGTTCCTGGACCATTTGCCATGCAGCTCCAGGTGCATAAATTAGGGCACAGCCTACACATTAGTAAGACATCACATATTAGTATGACATTATGCAGCATCTAACTGAAAATCTCCATTGGAAGTGGGGAGAAAGTGGTTCCTGTGACCAACAGGGTATATAATCCTTGTATAATGACTGAGCCAATGTTTTGTATGCCCCCGAGTCCTATCATACAGTAATACAAATTAGAGAGGTGAGGAAACATCTGTGGGCTTATGAATGAGAACCATGCACCTACTACTTCTCATACTGATCATCTGCAGTGATGAATAGTTAATTCCCCCCCTGATATGTAAAATAGTTTATTCAGCACCACGGACAGCAGCGCTGAAAAAAAGGGGACCGAATTGGTAGTTTAGACAGCGGTCAGGCTTCATTGAAAGTGAATTAAATTGGATTTTTTTGCTGTGGACTTTGTCCAACATTGCCTGCTTTGTGTGCTGTTGCTCTAATATTCCTAATTCACCACTCAACTTGCTATTTCAGCACCGCGAGCCACTGGGGGTTTCATAAAAGGATCCCCTTTTATCTTGTCCTTCTTTAACACACCTTTCATTTTCGATTTTCTGGATGACCAGCATAGTCTGTTTTCCTTCCTACAGGTTATGGTTCCTCTGAAGAAAAGCCCCTTCTATCCCGCGTTCATTGGATTTTCTTATTGCTTCACACGTCTGTTTTTGTTAATGGAGTTTTAAAAGGTGAGTAATCACAGTCTCAATCCCTCTCTACAGTTCAAACAGGGTTTTTTCCCATTAAAAAGGTAGGAGCATCTATGCTGGATTTGGACCCCCAATGTACTGCATATACATTATCTAGTTGGATATATTTATTTCCATCATGTAACAAACAGAACAATGTGGAAAACTTTATAATAGCTTGAAAATGAAGTCTGATACTAAACAGTGCAGTCTCCATTTCCAGGAGAGTGAATGTTAACACTGTCTAAAATAGCTGGTGGACATAGATTAGGACCCAGGTTATTCTTACTTTCAAGGTTGATGAAAAAGTAATATTCAGAGAAATGGGAAGTCGAAGAATAAACAGTATGTGCCCTGCATAAGAATAATCTCCATTCCCTGTGTTTGGTCTACATTTTACAGGGAAGTGTAGTTCTCCCAGAAGTCTAGAGCTCTGAGGGAACAAACACACCCAGCAATCAGGTGATTGGCTGGTATCTGGGAAGACTGGGGCCTGAAAGAGCAGTCTGTCTGCTCCCTCTCTGTCAGTCACAGCTGATTTATCAGGGATTGATGGAGAGGTCTCCCCTGCTCAGATCATCACAGGGTGATCTGTCCCATCCTGGGGGAGCAGGAGATGAGCCCTAGGTCTCAAGGCCCATAGAGCCGGATAGAACCAGGTTATCATTAACTCAGCCATCCCCTTGTCATGAGGCTGGACTGGGGACAGCTGGCTACAGCAGGGTCATACATCACTGTCACCCAGCCAGACACACCAGGCTTCACTGTGTTGTTTGTCCTTGTCACCGACTGTCTTTGGGTTAACAAACATGTAGATTGATGGTATTGTGTTACACACAAGGAGTATGCAGTGAGGAAGAGTATAGGCATTTTAAAGCAAAGCTCCTCATCGATTGGTCGATTTTTGGGGGCTTTTTCTTTATTCATTAGTGACTTCATGGAGTGGAGAGGTTTTTATATCTCTGATGGGTATTGGGACTGAGACAGGTGCTGAAACATGGCCAAACTTGGGAGTACTTTTCACTGAAATGACGACGTCAATCCTGAGAGGGAGGCAGCTGAATGACAGTGGTTTGGATCTCAGGAGGAGTTCTTGGCTGATGAACTGAGAAAGGCTTAAGTGAATTGAAGCACAAATCAATTGGCAGGACAGGTTCGATAGAACACTACATCTAAGGTTTGGCTGCCCAGGGAGGAGGCAGAAGCCTCTGTCCGGGTTGGTTATTTGGTTGTAGTTGGATCTGGGGGATCCAAATGGGTGTGATCAGAGCCAGGGAGGACCAAGTCAACTGCCCACTCAACCCTACCCTACCCTCCTGTCCCTAACTAGCCAGGTCACTGATGTGTTTGGAAGCAGGGTTAAGGTGTCCCACATTACCACAGGACCAGATGGTGTAGCCAACTAGCGACCAGCGGAGAGCTGGCTGGATCAGACTGCTGTCCAGTCCAGAGGGTTCTATTCCATCTGCACAGCTGCATAGTCAGGGCTGCATTCAGTCTGTTCCATGCCTGGTGAACTGATGTTGGCCGTCTGGTCACTCAGTATCTGGTCCTCTACCCTCCTCCTTTACCTTCCTCCTCCTGGCCTCTCTCCTCTACCCTCCTCCACTATCTTCTTCCTCTACCCTCCTCCTCTATCTTCCTCCTCCTGGCCTCTCTCCTCTACCCTCCTCCACTATCTTCTTCCTCTACACTCCTCCTCTATCTTCCTCCTCCTGGCCTCTCTTCTCCCTCTCTTCCCCCTCCCCCCCAGCTGGGTGTGTAGTCCAGTCCTGACCTGGGTAAACGCCACGTTATTCAGCATGATTTCTCTCTCCAGCCGGGCACTGAGGTAGCCCATCTCTGGTCAGCTTACTGCCTTGATGATGGCAGCAGCTGACGGATTGTGTTGGCAGGCAAGCTCCAAACAAAAAAAAACATTCAATTTGTCCATGTATTGGAATGGAATGGAGAAATTGGATGTGTGATGACCAATGCTGATTTAACCCGCGATGGCTCTGATTAAACTCACATTTAGGACATTGTGGACTGCTATTAGATTGAGCTGGGAAAGGCATTTGCATTTTTCTCAGCAGGATAATTAGGAAAAGTACAGAGGAATTAAACAGAGAACGAACAGGAGGAGAAGAATGACTCAGCATGTCATCTCAAAGTCTGACTCGCCTGCCCAACACATCAGACCAAATTTAACTGGTTTGTTTTTGTGAGAGAAATCCAGTTAGAATTCAGGTCAGGTGATTTTGTGACCGGCAAACATTCTCAACATATCTCTGTATAACTAAGTGATTCATAAGTCTTTGTTAATGAGCATGACATTGATATTATCAATTGAAGTGTCAATGAATCAACGTAGGGCTGAGCTTGCAGAAGAGATGGTCTCTTTGTGAAGCTGTGCCATCGTGATGATCGAAGTGAGCCGTCCATTGGTGGCTAAATGAATGCTCTCCATTTACAACCACCCAGAGAGCAAGAAAATTAAATATTGTCTCTGAGTTATGATTCTCTGCTAAAAGTCCATACAACAAACCATGAATCATCATCTATGGAGCCATCACTGAAGACCAGTTGTGGTGCGTGGGTAAAATCACCGGGGAAGCCAAGCCCCCCCCCCCCAAAAAAGACACAACCTATGTGTTGTGATAATTACATTGTTTGCTCTATAACCTGTTAGTTCATATGCCTTGACACCGTGATATATAGGCTTAAAGCCGAGACAATAAGAAGACACATTGGCAGAATAAATTCAACTATACATTTCTTTCATCACAAAACCGGAGAGCAAACATCTGTCCGCAGAACATCCATCTGCACAGCTGCACAGTCAGGGCTGTGCAGATGGACGTTCACAAAACATATTGCATGTAACAAACAGTTAGTTACATGACCTACAGCATGGTCAAGCAAGGTAATGTTGCCGACATTTTCGGACTACTTAACAATAATGGATTTAGACTTTAACATTTCAACAATCATCTAATCACCTATGCTTAGTCTAATACAGTGACAACTAAAAGATACCAAAAACAATTTAGTCCAATCCACGTAAGCTAAATATGATATGGCTGTCCATGGTACTGATTCCTGTGTGTGTGTGGTGTGTGTGCAAGTAGAAAAAACATGTCGACTCACCCTATTTTTTCCCCCCCATTTTCGTGATATCCAATTGGTAGTTACATTCTTGTTCCATCTCTGCAACTCCCAAACGGAAGAAGAGGCAAAGGTCGAGAGCCATGCGTCCTCTGAAACACGACAGCCAAGCCGCACTGCTTGTTGACACACTGCCTGCTTAACCCGGAAGGAAACACCGTACAGCTGGCGACCAAAGTCAGCGTGCATGCACCAGGCCGCCACAAGGATTCGCTAGAGTGTGATGGGACATCCCAGCCGGCCAAACCTTCCCCTAACCTGGATGGAAACGCCAATGCTATCCCCATTTTTCATGTTGCCTAAACGGTATTTGACTCAGTCATAGAGTACACAATTTTAGTTTTTGTTGTCCTAGGCTACCTGGCTAAAAATGCTTTCTCACTAGCCTAACTTGACCAAGAAATAAAACACAAAATAATTTATCTTTCCTCCCTCTGTGTTTCAAATTTTCATTTTTTTTTTTTTTTAAACTTGATGGGCCAAATAAAACCACTTGCGAGCTGAATTCCATTGTCCTATTGTGACTGTAACATACTGCTGATTTTGTAACATTTTCTGAAGACACTGAGTCAGACGAGAAGCAGTTGTATCTCTCTCACCATTTTCAGTTGACTTGTTTTGTGTTAAGGCAAAGCAAAGGGGAGAACATAGACAAGATAGACATGATAGATCATAAACCTTGACACTCCTCTAGTATCTAGTAGTTCTTCATACAGTGAAATCCTCATGTTCTCCGGCAACATTGCCCTCTGCTGGAAATAACTTTATCACCCACGGGTCACCTGTGCTCATCATAAAACACAGGTGACACATCATAAAATAGAGGTGACACAAAAATCATAGGTCACGCACAATAGTTAGACAACGTGGGAAACAATATACCTTGAAACTGTTGTACATTTTGTGACATTTGTAATTATATTCACAATATTCAGATTTCATACACTTATTTTCTGAATATCATGTCAATTCCCAGGGGTAACTCTGTCAAGGGGACAGGATTCAGTATTATAAGATGCAGCGTGGCAGTGTAGTCACCATGATAAGTGTACTGCAGCCTCCACTGCAAACCAACGCCCTCATTAAAACTCCACTCAAAGTGTTTTTTTCCTCTCAAGAAAAAGTCATGTGCTTCAGAGAGGGATCTATTTTCCACCGCTCACCCCTGCCCTTCCATTGGCGGCTAATTACAGCGGGCTGATCAAGCGGAGGAGAGAGCAGGAGCAGAGCTAGATAGTGAGAGAGAGAAGGAGAGATCGAGACAGAGAGAGAGAGCGTGAGCTGGCACGCAGCAAATGTGGCCCATGCTTTTCATGTCGCAGGAAGGCAGAGACAAGAATCCTGGAGGAATGTCAATCAACCTAAACATAGATCAATAGATACATGTGGTGCTGTCACCGTGCAGTAATGTATCTGCCCTGATATTTTATTCATGAGGCTGTGTTAAACACAGCTCCCAGACAAGCACAGGGAATCCCATGCCTTGATTCTATAGCTAGAGGACTCCTGATATCTCCAGGAGTGATAAGTATAATTTTGGTGGTCTAGTACTGTCTAGTACTACTTTAAGTGATGTCTGTCTTCCCAGTGGCCTTCTTGGTGTGTGAACTGGTGACTGCTCATAATTTGCAGAGATAGCTGTTGACACATCAACCAGGATCAAGGGGCAGGGCAATTTGTGACTTGTTTTGGTAATCATTGGCTGTGTTGGATGGGGAGTGGTTTCACCTCTCCTAGGCAATCAGCAATTAGTACCAGAAGGTGTGCTCTCCACCTCTGTTAGGTAATTACCAATTAGTGTTAGTTCTTCAGTCTCCCCTGGGTTATCAGCGGGAGCTGTAAGCGGCGGTCGTGTCAATGGCGGTTTTGTCACAAATCTAAGACAGTCGCCGAAACAAAGACTGTTCTGCCGAGTTGTTTGAGGAAGGAAAGAGAGGAAGGCTCCACACCCCTCTCTCACAGTATCTTACCTATTTATTTAAAGATTCTCATTTTGCTCTTTTGTAGCTTTGTCAGCTACAGTTGAAGTCTGAAGTTTACATACACCTCAGCCAAATACATTTAAACTCACAATTCCTGACATTTAATCCTAGTAAAAATTCCCTGTCTTAGGTCAGTTAGGTTCACCAATTTATTTTAAGAATGTGAAATGTCAGAATAATAGTAGAGAGAATGATTTATTTCAGCTTTTATTTCTTTCATCACATTCCCAGTGGATTAGAAGTTTACATACACTCAATTAGCATTTGGTAGCATTGCCTGTAAATTGTTTAACTTGGGTCAAACGTTTTGGGTAGCCTTCCACAAGCTTCCCACAATAAGTTGGGTGAATTTTGGCCCATTCCTCCTGACAGAGCTGGTGTAACTGAATCAGGTGTGTAGGCCTCCTTGCTCGCACACGCTTTTTCAGTTATGCCCACAAATTTTCTATGGGAATGAGTTCAGGACTTTGTGATGGCCACTCCAATACCTTGACTTTGTTGTCCTTAAGCCATTTTGCCACAGCTTTGGAAGTATGCTTGGGGTCATTGTCCATTTGGAAGACCCATTTGCGACCAAGCTTTAACTTCCTGACTGATCTCTTGAGATGTTGCTTCAATATATCCACATCATTTTCCTGCCTGATGATGCCATCTATTTTGTGAAGTGCACCAGTCCCTCCTGCAGCAAAGCACCCCCACAACATGATGCTGCCACCCCCATGCTTCACGGGTTGGGATGGTGTTCTTCGGCTTGCAAGCGTCCCCCTTTTTCCTCCAAACATAATGATGGTCATTATGGCCAAACAGTTCTATTTTTGTTTCATCAGACCAGAGGACATTTCTCCAAAAAGGACAATCTTTGTCCCCATGTGCAGTTGCAAACCGTAGTCTGGCTTTTTTATTGCAGTTTTGGAGCAGTGGCTTCTTCCTTGCTGAGCAGCCTTTCAGGTTATGTCGATATAGGACTCGTTTTACTGTGGATATAGATACTTTTGTACCTGTTTCCTCCAGCATCTTCGCAAGGTCTTTTGCTGTTGTTCTGGGATTATTTTGCACTTTTGTCAAGTACGTTCATCTCTAGGAGATAGAACGCGTCTCCTTCCTGAGCGGAATGACAGCTGCGTGGTCCCATGGTGTTTATACTTGCATACTATTGTTTGTACAGATGAATGTGGTACCTTCAGGCATTTGGAAATTGCTCCCAAGGATGCACCAGACTTGTGGAGGTCTACCATTTTTTTCTGAGGTCTTGGCTGATTTCTTTTGATTTTCCCATTATGACAAGCAAAGAGGCACTGAGTTTGAAGGTAGGCCTTGAAATACATCCACAGGTACACCTCCAATTGACTCAAATTATGTAAATTAGCCTATCAGAAGCTTCTGAAGCCATGACATAATTTTTTCTGGAATTTTCCAAGCTGTTTAAAGGCACAGTCAACTTAGTGTATGTAAACTTCTGACCCACAGGAATTGTGATACAGTGAATTATAAGTGGAATAATCTGTCTGTAAACAATTGTTGGAAAAATTACTTGTGTAATGTACAAAGTGGATGTCCTAACCGACTTGCCAAAACTATAGTTTGTTAACAAGAAATTTGTGGAGTGGTTGAAAAACTAGTTTTAATGACTCCAACCTAAGTGTATGTAAACTTCCGACTTCAACTGTATGTGTGTTTTTTCTGTACCTATCTGCTCCCCACTCCTTGGCTGTAACCCTTCTAATTTAGTGTACCCTGCCGTGCAACCCATGTGGAATTCCGGGTCCCTTGACCTTTTGGCCCTGACGTAGACATGGATCATCCCAGAGAACACTGCTACTCTTTCTTCATCTGACTATGTTTTCTCTCATTGTCTAAGAGCATCTGGTCATTGCGGTGGTGGCACAGGTCTACTAATTTCTCCTTAGCGGAGGGTTTCTCCCTCTCTCACCTGTCTATGTCCTCATTTGAATTCCATGCCTACTAATCTCACTGCAACCCCCCTCCAGGTCTCTGATCACTACTTTGTTTTCTTTTCTGTCTCCCTTTCCTCCAACCCTAACCATTCAGCCCCTACTCAGATGGTCATACGCCGTCGCAATCTTCTCTCTCTCTCTCTCTCTCGTACTACACTTTCCTCTTCTAACCTATCATCACTCCCTTCTGCTCAAACCTTCTCCCTTCTGTCTCCAGATTCTTCCTTTGTGACCCTACTTTCTTCCCTATGACTCGCACTGCACCCGTTCCTCCCAGTCGGCTCGTCCCTCCCCTAATGGTTTGTGGCTGAGTGACTCATTGCGAGCTTACAGAACAGGGCTGCGGGCAGCTCAGTGAAAATGGAGGAAAACTAAACTTTCGGAGGACCTATCATCCTTTCACTCCCTCCTCTCTACCTTCTCTATCTGCTGCTAAATTTCAAGCTTCTGCCTCTAACCTTAGGAAGCTCTTTTCCACCTTCTCCTCCCTCCTTAATCCTCCACCCCCTCCTCCTCTCTCTCTGCAACAACTTTGTCAACCACTTGGAAAAAAAGGTTGACTACATCCACTACTCACTCACTCAGTTTATTGAGTCCACTGATCTCACTAACACAGAACTACCCTACACCTTGACCTCTTTCTCCCCTCTCTCTCCAGATGACATCTTTTGATTCGTGAGGCCTGGCTGCCCGACACCCTGCCCGCTCGACCCCATCCCCTCCTCCCTTCTCCAGACCATCTCTGGAGACCTCCCCTTCCTCACTTCCCTCATCAACTCATCCCTGACCACTGGCTGCGTCCCCTCTGACTTCATAATGGCCCGAGTTGCTCCCCTCCTCAAGAAACCAACACTCCAACATTCCAAAACACTTGAGCGTGCTGTCTATGATCAACATTCTCATTATTTCTCTCAGAATGATATTTTTGACCCTAACCAGTCAGGCTTCAAGATGGGTCACTCAACTGAGCCTGCTCTTCTGTGTCATGGAGGCTCTCCACGCTGACCCTTTCTCCTCTGTTCTCATCCTCCTAGAGCTATCCGTTGCCTTCGACACCGTGAACCATCAGATCCTCCTCTCCACCCTCTCAGGGCTGGGTGTCTCAGGCACTGTATACTCTTGGATTGTATTTTATCTGGCAGGCCGCTCCTACCAGGTGATGTGGAGAGGATCTGTGTCCGCACCACATACTCGCACTACTGCTGTCCCCCAGGGCTCGGTTCTTGGCCCTCTCTTCTCTCTATACACCCAGTCACTCGGCTCGGTTATATCCTCACATTGTCTCTCCTATCATTGCTACATGGATGATATTTAACTACTTTTCTCCTTCCCCCTTCTGACACCCAGGTGGTAACACGCATCTCTGTGTGCCTGGCAGATATCTCAACTTGGATGCCGACCCACCACCTGAAGCTCAACCTCGACAAGATGGAACTGCTCTTCTTCCCGGGGAAGGTCTGTCCACTTAAAATACCTCTCCATCATGGTTGACAACTCCACAGTGTCTCCCCCCCGGAGTGCAAAGAACCTTGGCGTGACCCCGGACAACACCCTATCGTTCTCTGCAAACATGAAAGCAGTGACCCACTCCTGCAGGTTCATGCTCTACATCATCCATAGAGTACGACCTTACCTCAAACAGGAAGCGGTGCAAGTCCCAATCCAGACACTT
Source organism: Salmo salar (assembly GCF_965601325.2). NCBI lineage: Eukaryota > Metazoa > Chordata > Actinopteri > Salmoniformes > Salmonidae > Salmo > Salmo salar. Next base: position 42,299,888 of record NC_138305.1, on the reverse strand, counting down.
GTCCACTCCCGTCTGGACTACTGCAACTTGTTGTTGGCTGGGCTCCCCGCTTGTGCCATCAAACCCCTGCAACTTATCCAGAACGTTGCAGCCGGTCTTGTTATCGCATATCACCCTGCTCCTCAACACTCCACTTGTTTCCAGTTGAAGCTTGCATCCACTACAAGATCATGGTACTTGCCTACGAAGCAGCAAGAGGAATGGCCCCTCCCTACCTTTAGGCTATGCTAAAATCCTACACCCCATTCCGGGCACTCCGTTCTGCCACATCAACTCTCTTGGCCCTCCCACCCCTACCGGATGGCAGCTCCTGCTCAGCCCAGTCCAAGTTCTTCTCTGTCCTGGCACCCCAATGGTGGAACTAGCTTCCCCCTGAAGTTAGGACAGCAGAGTCCCTGCCCATCTTCTGAAAAATATCTGAAACACTATCTTAAATAATCCTCCTCCTCACTTCAACTTTTTTATTTGTAACTTAACCAGCACTTGCACTTGACCCCCTCCTAGCTCTGACTCTACTGATAGCTACATTGAGGAAAAATGTACTTTCTATGCCTGTGATATGTTTTTGTCCCACCAAGCTATCTTAAGATGAAGGCACTAACTTTAAGCTGCTCTGGATAAGAGCATCTGCTAAATAAAAAAATATAATTCAAAAACATGATGTAGTCACCGGAGGAGCATCAGGCCTGGAGGAGCATATCCCCTTATCTCTGGCGCATGATGGAACAAATGTGGTGATTATTATTCACCCAACTGAGGCGAAGTAGAGGATAGTGTCGTTGAGGAATAGAGGCCTGCTGGCTGTATGGGGATACCTGATACATATTGTATCAGATGGAACCATGACAGATGTCTTTCTAGAATGTCAGATCCATCATCATCATCAACAACCCTCAGGATTCCATCAGAGGGAAGTGTTGAAACTTTCCAAACAGAGCTCCAGTTTCCACAGGTGTAAATCAAACAGTCATCGTCTGTATTCTGTCTTTCTCATAAACCTCCTTTCCGCAATGTGGATGAACGGCTTTGAATACTGTGATGGTTACAGGGGTCAATTATATCCACCTATACATTTTATGTGCACTTAATCGAGTGCTGGTACAGGTCGTAAAATACACCCATCTGCTACACACATCAGTCATTTTTATGCCCCCCACCGGTCACTTTTTATTTCTTTGGATTACTCTGGCATTTCCAGCTACTTCTCTGGGCTGCATTACTGTTATTGCCTCCCCTGGCTCCTTTCTGGAATGCAGTGCCACGGAGATATATGGTCTGCTTGTAACCTTGAGAAACAATTAGATGAAACATCATCTCCACTGTCTGAGACAAACAACATGCTGCTTGCCGTGAGGGGAAGACTACATGCTGTGTACGGTTCAGTGGAGAGATGTTAACTGTATGATACATTTTTAAAGCCCTTGTTTGGCTCAGTTTCTATGTGAGATGGATCTTCTATTCTATCACATGTACCAAAATGGCCCCCAACCTGTGTCTTCTAACATGTGATGTGGCAGATGTTCAGAATAAATACAAAAAGCCACTGCTCATGCTTGTTATGAAATAAACACACACTGGCGTGCACAGTTTTGCATTTGAGTCAATCAAATAGTGCACCTCTAACTTTATACAGTACTAATGCAATTAGTCAAATCAGTCACACTACGAAATGCTACCAAATAAACCACAATTCATTCATAATACTGTGAATATGTCACACCCTGACCTGTTTCACCTGTCCTTGTGATTGTCTCCACCCCCTCCAGGTGTCGCTTATTTTCCCTGGTGTATTTAGCCCTGTGTTTCCTGTCTCTCTGTGCCAGTTCGTCTTGTATGTTCAAGTTAACCAGCGTGTTTTTTCCCCATGCGCCTGCTTTTCTATTCTCTTCTACTAGTCCTCCCGGTTTTTTACATTTGCCTGTTTTCTGGACTCCATTCCCGGCTGCCTGACCATTCTGCCTGCCCTGACCTCGAACCTGCCTGCCATTCTGTACCTCTGGACTGGTTTTGACCTTTTGCCTGTCCACGACCATTTTCTTGCCTACTCCTTTTGGAATGTAATTAAACCATAAAGACTCTAACCATCTGCCTCCTGTGTCTGCATCTGGGTCTCACCTTGTGCCCTTATAGAATATATAGTTTCACAGACATATTGTTGAATTTTTTTCTGGTTTGTGTGAAATCAGTAAGAATAATATAAAACCAGTCTGCACACCACCAAGGTAAATTGGTTGAGTCTTGACTCTTGGTTGACAGTGTTGGGGGATGGGTAATGTATTGATGCTCGAGTGCCAAAACACAAATTTGTTTATATTTGTCTTTGTTACTTCTTTTTGATATTTGAGTATTATTTTTGTATAAGTTTTTTATTTTTATATATTTTCAAGTGTTATGATTATTTATTTGCGTTATTCCAAATGTCTGAATAAAAGTTACAGTGAGGGAATGGTGCTTTTTTGGGGGGGGGGGCTGAAGGGTGGGTTCGCCCAGGGAGTCATACAAGCTAGAACCGCCACTGGCCCCAATAGATCCACAGACGATACAATAGTCATTCCACTGCACACTGCCCTATCCCATCTGGACAAGAGGAATACCTATGTAAGAATTCTGTTCATTGACTATAGCTCAGCATTCAACACCATAGTACCCTCCAAGCTCATCATTAAGCTCGTGACCCTGGTTCTGAACCCCGCCCTGTGCAACTGGTTCCTGGACTTCCTGACGGGCCGTGGGCAGAACTGAAAAAGTGTGTGCGAGCAGGGATGCCTACAATCCTGACTCAGTTACACCAGCTCTGTCAGGAGGAATGGGCCAAAATTCACCCAACTTATTGTGGGAAGCTTGTGAAAGGCTACCCGAAACGTTTGACCCAAGTTAAACAATTTAACTTTAATGGCAATGCTACCAAATACTAATTGAGTGTATGTAAACTTCAGAACCGCTGGGAATGTGATGAAAGAAATAAAAGCTGAAATAAATCATTCTCTACTATTATTCTGGCATTTCACATTCTTAAAATGTGGTGATCCTAACTGACCTAAGACAGGACATTTTTCCTAGGATTAAATATCAGGAATTGTGAAAAACTGAGTTTAAATGTATTTGGCTGAGGTGTATGTAAACTTCAGACTTAAACTGTATATACCATGATTGACAGGACTGTAATAATCATCATGAAACGACCCTGGAAGTGCCATAAGTGTAAGCCAACATAATTCATTATTTTACATTAACCTGTTTAACTGCATTGATATGGCTTAATTGATCCTAGTCCAGACTCGTTATAGTTGCAAATACCATGCAGTTGGACCAGGGAAATTTAATCAAACAGATTTGTTTTGCAGGTCTTCCGTTACCTCACATTTATTGATTCGTTCATTTCCCATCATGGAAATGTATCTCTATTCCCTAATCAAAATATTTCATCGATTTCACAAAATAAACTGACAAATACAGCTTTTTACTCCAATCTGGCAACCCTCATAAAATCCGACATAGCACCAGTATCCCAAATTATTACGTGAAAACAAGCATATAAAACAGCATTGGCATTAATAAAAAATGTATAAAAACCTTTCGGCTACTATTATAAGTATTTCAGTGACAACCTGGTTGATTAACAATATTGGGTTGTTAACACGTTTGTTTTTTATATAAATACATGTGGAACAGGTAACTATTTGCATCAGCCTTTTAAGTAAATCCAACAAGGAGGATCATTTAAGTACAATATACTTCGCTTTTAGTGCATTACAAACTCAAATATATTAAGTGCAAGCAACAAACAGGATCTCAAAAGTTCCTTTTTCCAACTTAATTTTATCAGGTTCAGAACAGTTTTTTGTTGACCTGCTTAAGTTCTTCAAGTCCCAGAACTAATGTTCTAAGTTTGATATACCTCATGTAATCAGGTACAGAACTAAGTTTAATTTACTGAATTTATTCAGTATCGTAATTGATATTCTATGTTTAATCTACAAATGTTTTTTGCTCAGTTACTTATGGTACTCAGGTTAGTAAATGTATTTAAATTGGGTTCCTACTACTCAAATATATACTCACAACTATACTTAAAAAGCTGATGCAAATAGTTACCTCAATATACTTGGGATAATTTACAAAAAATAACTATTTCTATACAAGGGAATATGCAAAAAGAAACAACAGTGTTCAACTTCAACACCTTTATTTTGAATTGTCACGACTTCTACCGAAGTCGATGCCCCTCCTTGCACGGGTGGTGCTCGGTGGTCGACTTCACGTCACCGGTCTTCTAGCCATCATTGCTCAGTTTTTCATTATCCATTGGTTTTGTCTTGTCTTCCATCACACCTGTTTCCAATCCCATTAATTACTTGTGTATTTAACCCTCATGTCCTTGTCGGTGATTGTTTGAATGTTATGTTACGTGGGTTTGTGTATAGGTGTGCGACGGGTATCCTTTACCCATTTTATTTTTGGAGTTTGTTTTTAATTAAATACTCCATATTTAACCAACTTGGTTTCTCCTGCGCCTGACTTCCCTGCCACCTACATACACGAATATGACATGAATAAAGGTTTTCTTCAAACTTCAATCTCAAATTTCCCCTTAAACCCTACTCCTTAAGCATTTTTGGAGAGCTCATTATTTTGTAATCTGTAAGCATTCTGGGTATAACTCCACCTTGCCTCCTTAGGTAAAGTTACATCCAGATAGCATGCGCCTGACTAAAAATGATTTCAGATCTTCACAACTGCATAACGTTTAGGTGATAGTTTGGGATTAGCACTTTGACCTCACATCTTGTACAGTTTGGCAAGAATTCTCTGGTGGTCTGTGTGCCCCTTAACATCAAAGCGATATTTTAACAGAAAACTAAATGAACGATTTCTTAAACTTTACACGAAGCACAATACGAACTTTAGCTCAAATACAACCTCATTCAAACTGTTTTAGATTAATCAAAACATATTAATTATTTTTTTATTTATTTCACCTTTATTTAACCAGTTAGGCTAGTTGAGAACAAGTTCTCATTTGCAACTGCGACTTGGCCAAGATAAAGCATAGCAATTCGACACATACAACAACACAGAGTTACACATTGAATAAACAAAACATACAGTCAATAATACAGTAGAACAAAAGTAAACAAAAAGTCTATACAGTGAGTGCAAATGAGGTAAGTTAAGGCAATAAATAGGCCATGGTGGCGAAGTAATTACAATATAGCAATTAAACACTGGAATGGTAGATGTACAGAAGGTGAATGTGCAAGTAGAGATACTGGGGTGCAAAGGAGCAAGATAAATAAATAAATAAATAAATAACAGTATGGGGATGAGGTAGGTAGTTAGCCCATCTGTAAACAGCCCATCTATGTACAGGTGCAGTGATCTGTGAGCTGCTCTGACAGCTGGTGCTTAAAGCTAGTGAGGGAGATATGAGTCTCCAGCTTCAGAGATTTTTGTAGTTCGTTCCAGTCATTGGCAGCAGAGAACTGGAAGGAAAGACGACCAAAGGAGAAATTGGCTTTGAGGGTGGCCAGTGAGATAAACTTGCTGGAGCGCGTGCTACGAGTGGGTGCTGCTATGGTGACCAGTGAGCTGAGATAAGGCGGGGCTTTACTTAGCAGAGACTTGTAGATGACCTGGAGCCAGTGGGTTTGGCGACGAGTATGAAGCGAGGGCCAACCAACGAGAGCGGACAGGTCGCAATGGTGGGTAGTGTATGGGACTTTGGTGATAAAACGGATGGAACTGTGACAGACTGCATCCAGTTTGTTGAGTAGAGTGTGGCAGGCTATTTTATGACATCACTGAAGTCGAGGATCGGTAGGATGGTCAGTTTTACGAGGGTGTGTTTGGCAGCATGAGTGAAGGATGCTTTGTTGCGATATAGGAAGCCGATTCTAGATTTCATTTTGGATTGGAGATGCTTAATGTGAGTCTGGAAGGAGAGTTTACAGTCTAACCAGACACCCAGGTATTTGTAGTTGTCCACGTATTCTAAGTCAGAGCCGTCCAGAGTAGTGATGCTGGACAGGCGAGCATTGCAGGCAGTGATCGATTGAATAGAATGCATTTAGTTTTACTTGCGTTTAAGAGCAGTTGGAGGCCACGGAAGGAGAGTTGTATGGCATTGAAGCTCGTCTGGAGGGTTGTTAACACAGTGTCCAAAGAAGGGCCAGAAGTATACAGAATGGTGTCGTCTGCGTAGAGGTGGATCGGAGAATCACCAGCAGTAAGAGCAACATCATTGATGTATACAGAGAAGAGAGTCGGCCCGAGAATTGAACCCTGTGGCACACCCATAGAGACTGGCAGAGGTCCGGACAACAGGCCCTCCGATTTGACACACTGAACTCTATCAGAGAAGTAGTTGGTAAACCAGGCGAGGCAATCATTTGAGAAACCAAGGCTGTCGAGTCTGCCAATAAGAATGCCAATAGGAATTTTGCACATACAGTGGGGGAGAAAAGTATTTGATCCCCTGCTGATTTTGTACGTTTGCCCACTGACAAAGAAACGATCAGTCTATAATTTTAATGGTAGGTTTATTTGAACAGTGAGAGACAGAATAACAACAAAAATATCCAGAAAAACGCATGTCAGAAATATTATAAATTGATTTGCATTTTAAATTAGGGAAATAAGTATTTGACCCCCTCTCAAATCAGAAAGATTTCTGGCTCCCAGGTGTCTTTTATACATGTAACGAGCTGAGATTAGGAGCACACTCTTAAAGGGAGTGCTCCTAACCGCAGCTTGCTACCTGTAAAAAAGACACCTGACCACAGAAGCAATCAATCAATCAATCAATCAATCAGATTCCAAACTCTCCACCATGGCCAAGACCAAAGAGCTCTCCAAGGATTTAAGGGATAAGATTGTAGACCTACACAAGGCTGGAATGGGCTACAAGACCATCGCCAAGCAGCTTGGTGAGAAGGTGACAACATTTGGTGCGATTATTCGCAAATGGAAGAAACACAAAAGAACTGTCAATATCCCTCGGCCTGGGGCTCCATGCAAGATCTCACCTCGTGGAGTTGCAATGATCATGAGAACGGTGAGGAATCAGCCCAGAACTACACGGGAGGATCTTGTCAATGATCTCAAGGCAGCTGGGACCATAGTCACCAAGAAAACAATTGGTAAAACACTACGCCGTGAAGGACTGAAATCCTGCAGCGCTCGCAAGGTCCCCCTGCTCAAGAATACATATACATGCCCGTCTGAAGTTTGCCAATGAACATCGGAATGACTCAGAGGACAACTAGTGAAAGTGTTGTGGTCAGATGAGACCAAAATGGTGCTCTTTGACATCAACTCAACTCGCCGTGTTTGGAGGAGGAGGAATGCTGCCTATGACCCCAAGAAGACCATCTCCACCGTCAAATATGGAGGTGGAAACATTATGCTTTGGGGGTGTTTTTCACCGCATCAAAGGGATGATGGACGGGGCCATGTACCGTCAAATCTTGGGTGAGAACCTCCTTCCCTCATCCAGGGCATTGAAAATGGGTCGTGGATGGGTATTCCAGCATGACAATGACCCAAAACACACGGCCAAGGCAACAAAGGAGTGGCTCAAGAAGAAGCACATTAAGGTCCTGGAGTGGCCTAGCCAGTCTCCAGACCTTAGTCCCATAGAAAATCTGTGGAGGGAACTGAAGGTTCAAGTTGCCAAACGTCAGCCTTGAAACCTTAATGACTTGGAGAAGATCTGCAAAGAGGAGTGGGACAAAATCCCTCCTGAGATGTGTGCAAACCTGGTGGCCAACTACAAGAAACGTCTGACCTCTGTGATTGCCAACAAGGGTTTTGCCACCAAGTACTTAGTCATGTTTTGCAGAGGGGTCATTAAAATGCAAATCATTTTAGAACATTTTTGACATGCGTTTTTCTGGATTTTTTTGTTGTTATTCTGTCTCTCACTGTTCAAATAAACCTACTATTAAAATGATAGCCTGATCATTTCTTTGTAAGTGGGCAAACGTACAAAATCAGCAGGGGATCAAATACTTTTTCCCCCCACTGTATTGTTACAAAATATATGCCAAATTGTCCCTTAACTTCTGTGGGACGCTTGCGTCCCACCCTAGTCAACAGCCAGTGGAATCGCGTGGCGCGAAATACAAATACCTCAGAAATGCTATAACTTCAATGTCTCAAACATATGACTATTTTACACCATTTTAAAGACAAGACCCTCGTTAATCTAACCACATTGTCCGATTTCAAAAAGGCTTTACAGCGAAAGCAAAACATTAGATTATGTCAGGAGAGAACCCTGCCAAAAATAATCACACAGCCATTTTCAAAGCAAGCATATATGTCACAAAAACCAAAACCACAGCTAAATGCAGCACTAACCTTTGATGATCTTCATCAGATGACACTCCTAGGACTTTATGTTATACAATACATGCATGTTTTGTTCAATCAAGTTCATATTTATATCAAAAACCTTTTACATTAGCATGTGATGTTCAGAACTAGCATACCCACCGCAAACTTCCGGTGAATTTACTAAATTACTCATGATAAACGTTCACAAAGTACATAACAATTATTTTAAGAATTATAGATACAGAACTCCTTTATGCAGTCGCGGTGTCAGATTTTAAAATAGCTTTTCGGCAAAAGCACATTTTGCAATATTCTGAGTATTATAGCTCGGCCATCACAGGCTAGCTAATTTGACACCCACCAAGTTTGGTGCTCACTAAACTCTGAATTACTATTAGAATAATTGGATTACCTTTGCTGTTCTTCGTCAGAATGCACTTCCAGAACTTCTACTTCAACAACAAAATGTTGTTTTGGTTCCAAATAATCCATAGTTATATTCAAATAGCTCCGTTTTGTTCGTGCGTTCAGGTCACTTTCCGAAGGGTGACGCGCGAGCGCATTTCGTGACAAAAAAATTACAAATATTCCATTACCGTACTTCGAAGCATGTCAAACGCTGTTTAAAATAAATTTTTATGCAATTTTTCTCATAAAATAGCGATAATATTCCAACCGGGCGACGTTGTATTCATTCAAAGGCTGAAAAAAATATATAATTCTCATGAACGCGCATCTCCAGTGTCACTGTCCCCAGCCTGACCACTCACAAAATCTCCTGCTGTTCTTCGCCCAGAGACAGGAGACACGTCATTCCACTTTCTGGCGCCTTCTGAGAGCCAATGGAAGCCTTAGAAAATGTCACGTTACAGCAGAGATGCTGTATTTTCGATAGAGATGCAACAGAATGACAAATTGTCAGACAGGGCACTTCCTGTATGGAATCTTCTCAGGTTTTGGCCTGCCATATGAGTTCTGTTATACTCACAGACACCATTCAAACAGTTTTAGAAACTTTACAGTGTTTTCTATCCAAATCTACTAATTATATGCATATTCTCGTTTCTGGGCAAGAGTAGTAACCAGTTTAAATCGGGTACATTTTTTATCCGGCCGTGCAAATACTTCCCCCTAGCCTCAACAGGTTAATAAACCTGACTCCATATGCACTAGTGAAGCCCATATGGACATATTATTTTGACAGGTGTAAGCATTCTGGGTATAACTCCAGCTTTCCTCCTTAGGTAAAGATACATCCAGATAGCATGCGCCTTACTACAAATTATCTCAGAAATCCACTAGTGCATATGAAGTAAGTTTTAAAACAAAGCAGTTTTTTTTAACCAGGAATTGACAATGTCTCTTATGACTTCACCTGAAAAAGAGCATCATGTAAACTGTGGCTCCTATACCACCTAGCAACTACATTTTCAGCTTACTGAGTAGGGTTTAGACCACAGTTTGTGAGTGGCCCTTTGAGAGTTCTCATAGATATCTCTGAAAACAAGTAACTTCATCTTTAGAGCTTGGACCCGTGGGGAGGTCCTGAGATCATCAAGTTCCAAGAATACTTTTTGGAACACCTCAAAGTCATATTTCAGTTCTTTGGGGTACCTTAGATTTAAGCCATAGATGAGGCCCAAAAGCAAGGTACATGACTGTAACACTGCGAATACCAACCATGACCTCTGCTCCTTCGATACAGATCCCACGCTCTATATTCTGGTGCAGAACCTTTACAGTGAACACCTTCATCACATGCTGAACGAGGTCCTCTCGGATCATGGTGTTGTCAGCATCCTGAATGAAACAATGTAATGGAAATTATCTGATTAAAGGTTTGACTAAATGATTTCACTCAGAAACCATATAACCTGTTGAAATGTATTTGAAATAAGGCTATAATAATGGGTTAAGAACTATATTCCAATACTGTGTGTGAGTAAGACACTGTTACCACTTCAAAATGAGCAGGGCAGAGTTGATAAGACGACCTTGGGAGGGGAACAGGAGAAGATGCCTCCCTAAGTTAGGGAGAGAAACAACGGCCTGGGAACAGCTAGGCTGGCAAAAGATAAGGAGACAGGTGGTCTGGGTACTGTGGAAAAATACAGCCGCCTAAAGTTGGGTGGAGTTCTCTACTGATGCAAGTTAGTGAGTGTGTGTAATATAAAAGGCTTTGTACATTGTAAGGATTTCAGAGCTCTCATAAATAAACGTTTTGACCCTTGTGGGCTGGCTATCCGTCGGCTTCATTCAACCAGAATCTTACACACTCTGGGGGGGGGGGTAGACTGAGTAGTTTAATTGAAGTTCGGTTTAAGAACATTGATAATTGTTTGTTACGTGAATTAAGTTAAGAAATAAAAGACAAGGATATTACATTAACTGTGCAACTTGAGGAAGAGAGGGAAACAAATTAAAACCTTTACCTTGTATTCTGTAATAAGGTCTTCAACCCTCTCGCCAAGGTATATGATCAGGCCACGGATCACACTGTCTCTTCTTTCCTGGATGGTGTTGCATTGTAATATGATGTTTTACAAATAATTGCATTTAATACCGGCAACTAAATACATACAGTATAACCTATATACTACTGTGAAGGTGTTACTGTGCATACCTTGTACAGAACTTCAAAGATTTTCTGCATTCCCACCTTTACAGCACCTCCTTTTGACTTAAACAAGTCCAATAGTTTTGGTGTATAGTCGTCCAGCTTCTGGATAAAGGTGGACTCAAGAGCAACAGTTGTAGCGTCCCACCTCGCCAACATCCGGTGAAATTGCAGAGCGTGAAATTCAAAATTCGTAATATTAAACATTCATGAAAATACAGGTGTCTTACATCGTTTAAAAGCTTAACTTCTTGTTAATCCAGCCGCTTTGTCAGATTTCAAAAAGGGTTTACGGCGAAAGCATACCATGCGATTATCTGAGGACAGGGCCCCGCATATAAAAGCATTACAAACATTTTCCAAACAAGCAGAGGCGTCACGAAAGTCAGAAATAGTGATGAAATATATCACTTACCTTTGAAGATCTTCCTCTGTTTACAATCCCAAGGGTCCCAGCTACATAACAAATGGTCGTTTTGTTCGATAAAGTCCTTCTTTATATCCCAAAAAATTCAGTTTAGTTGGAGCGCTTGATTCAGTAATCCACCGGTTTCCCTCGTTCAAAAAGCATACAAATGAATCCCAAAGGTTACCAATAAACTTCATCCAAACAAGTCAAACAACGTTTCTAATGAATCCTCAGATACCCTAATATGTAAATAAACGATAAAATATAAGACGGAGAATAGTATGTTCATTACCGGAGATAAATAACGAAGTGCGCGCCCTCATCCACGCACGCCACAATACTACAGCCAAAAACTACAAATTCTAGCTAATTTTTCAAAAAACAAACCTGAAACTCTTTAAGACTTGACATCTACTGGAAGCCCTAGGAACTGCAATCTGGGAGGTATTCCATTGATTTTCCCATAGACAGCCATTTCAATGAGTGCTGAGCTCCCCAAAAATATTTTCCGGATGGATTCCCCTCGGGTTTTCGCCTGCCATGTCAGTTCTGTTATACTCACAGACATTATTTTAACAGTTTTGGAAACGTTAGAGTGTATTCTATCCAGTATTACCAATTATATGCATATGCTAGCTTCTGGTCCTGAGTGACAGGCAGTTTACTTTGGGCACCTCAGTCATCCAAACTTCCGAATACTGCCCCCTATCCCTAAGAAGTTTTTAATCTGAGAGAGCGAGAGAGAAGGGGGAGGAAACATCTTCTGAACAGATAAGGACAAAAGATGATCTGAGAGCCAGAATGCTATTGGGAAACCCCTCCTAAAGCATGTGCAGAGTGAGAATGTTCAGACTAATCTCTAATGCATATATAATTGAAGATTAGAATATTAGGTCAAGACAACAAAATATTTAAATCAATATACATTTTTTTACCTACATTGACTATTTTCATTCAGCTGTATTTTGTACCTGAGAGGGCTCAAACAGGGCTGGCCATCTTTCTTTGAAGTCCTTCACAGGAAGGGCCTGAATGACATCTTGTCTTCGATATTAGAAGGTCTTTGCCATTTTGGCACTCACAATGTTGTGGTTGTCACGTATTTGTACTTGAATGGAGCAAAACTGGAGATCTTACATTGCATGTGCCGCCTGATCCCTATGGAATTAAGATAAAATCAATTAATTTTGTGTATACATAAGCTTTAACATATTATTACTTGTGTAACCTTTACTTAACCAGGCAAGTCAGTTAAGAACAAATTCTTACTTACAATGACAGCCTATGGGGGAACAGTGGGTTAACTGCCTTGTTGCCAGAACAACAGATGTTGTCAGCTCAGGGATTGTTGTCAGCTCAGGGATTCAATCCAGCAACCTTTTGGTTACTGGCCCAATGCTCTAACCACTAGGCTACCTGTCACCCCAGTATGCGTTCTCATTCTAAAATAAGGAAGACACACATTGTCAATCCCTGCCTGAAGGCAACGCATTGAGTAAAACACAAATAGGGCCCTATGAAATGATTGTTATTTTTTCCCCCAAATGCTGTTTTATTTTATAGAATTCCATGTTAACTTTTTGTTGCCTAGTGTGCTCAATCCATTTGGTTGATAACAAAAAAAATACAGTATATATCTAATACCTATTATTCACACTAATGTTGGGTTACTGTAATAAAAATATTCTGTGTATTCTGCCCGAGGGGTACCTGTATTCTGTTTAAATTGGGGCCCTACAAGCCCTTATGTGAGTTACAATGAAAACACACAGACATTTGAAAATATTGACATACCTTGTCAATGTATTCTGGAAAATATGTTATGTCCAGTACTCAGGAACGTCTGAATACGTGAATACCTATACCTAAAGAAGAGAAGTTGTATTAAAATCTATGACAATGTCTGGAAAATAACACTCAAATGACTTCAGCTTTAGATAGCTAGCTAGCTAAAAAGAACGGAAATCCAAGCTGACTTGGAAGAGCGGCTTGTTATCCATCTTACTAGCCAGCCCAATTATTTAATTTAGCAAGTTTGCCTGTTAACGTTAGATATTGACTAGATAACTACTGCACAAGGTCAACATTTGCAGTGCTGCCTTGAACATGTTGTGAATACGTGAACAACAAGATTTCTGCAAGGACAGGTGTAGTTAGATAGCTAGGTGTAGTTAGCTAGCTAGCTACGTACTGTTTCAACCTGTCTCTTCCTGGGTAGCTTGCCTAGGTGGCAAACATTACCTTGCAGGGGCACATGTGTTCAGTTCTACTGTAATGTTTGCTGATGATGCATTTTTTGGTAAGCTAGGTAGCTAATATGTTACATAGCTACTTCGGTTAATATAAAACTTACACAAACATGACAAAAGTTATAAACAGCGCTGAGGCGAGTAAATGCACTGCTAACTTACTAGCTAGTAGCATGCCCACCACTAGCTGACTAACGTTATACAGACATCATGGCCATTAACTAGCTAGCTTATCAGCGTGCAAATATATAACGTTAACGTACTCTGGCAATATAGCTAGCTAAAGGCTTTTCTTACTTGAAGAATATTATTTAACGAATATTTTTGACATTTCGTTGAAAATATGTATAGAGAGGTCCAAACTACATTCCAAGTTATAATTTGGTCCTTACCTGCAGCATGGCCATTCCAGAGGAGAAAGATCAAGATGACGTCCGTTGAAATGTTCCAAGCACAATTGACGTACATAACTAGATCTAGCATGTCAGTCCAACACAATAATCATCATTTGAATATCATATTTTTAAGTTGTTGGTTGTTACTTAGAAATATTCGTTCAAATTTAGCAGCATATTACCTTGGATTTTTATTTGCAAATGCCAGTCTTTTTCAACACATATAAATTAAGTACTATATTCAAAAATCTAAGTAAAACCAGAAACGTATTATTTTTAAGTAAAAATCATTGATTTTCTTTTGCAATATTTACTAAGCCCGTGGATCATGTTTTACAGTGCACACAAAAATGTACCTCTTTTCCTACGAATGAAGTCGCCAAAAATGAGTGCATTTCCACACGAATTAAGACAGACTAAAACGCACAAAGAAGCAGGAAATCTGCTGAAATACTTTTTGTACATATTTGCACGAATTGAGTGTGAGATTGTGTTGCTGGCTGGGTATATTTCTCAAAACCAAGGGAAATTGCAAAAAACAAAGTGTCTGGACACTTCTATAGCATGCAATTTATATGAAAAAAATTGAGATTTGGTTCAAAAAAGCGAACTTGTCCTTTCATTTATGTACTGTTTGATTATCCTTAAATCACCTTGTAGTGATATCCATCCATTTCTTATCATTAGCAGTCTAGCCACCCAGTTATCCCAGTATAATTGAATTCACCCATATAATTGCTGAAGTCTGAAACTCTGCACATAGATTGTAACATCCCTTTATTGTAAAGAGTCAGAAGTAATATATATATATATAATGTTGAAGGAACATTAACAGTACCTTCATTATCACATTTGAAAACTATGGCAATTTTTTTAGGGAAAGGTCATACCACAGAGCAGGGCAGAAATTTAGCAGGTGGCGCAGTGGAGCTGCCACTCCAGACAAGCAGGGCAGAGGTTAGCCCACCTTCCTCATCGGTCTGGTGCTGGTCCTCTTAAAAAGGCACTGACCTTTAGCCGAGGGGAGCGCTAGCACGCCCTGTCAACTCTCCAATTAGGGGAGCAGAGAAATGTATTTTCCCAGGTGGTGTCTCTGGACCTGGGGTGGGCACCTGCAGAGTCACGGGGTGGCTGGGGGTAAAGCCTGTCTCGTCCAACAGATCGGACCCAGATGTGCTCTGTTATAACCGGTCTCAAAGAGCCTGGGGATTGAACCTAAGGTGGCCAGAGTGAGATGGTGGGCTCTATTTCGGCTGGCGGTAAGGAGGCGTAAGGGTCAAACGTTTGCAATTTCGTCATGTACAAACTGGTGCACTGGCATTGCCCAGCCCTTACGCCAGGTTCGGCAATTTACCTGTCTGACATCAGCTCACTTGCGCTGAGGTGGGAGGGGTGGAAATATGCCAATTTCATTGAGCGCAACTAGGGATATTTAAAACCGACCAAAAGCTGGTTTTAGCGGTAACGTAATCGGTTGTGGGACTGATTTTGCCAGCGGAGGCGCAAACATGAGCTTTATGTACATCACCAATGTTTCACTAAAATATCACGAGCAGAAAAATAGTCAGACGTTCCCCTTTTTATATTTATACTGGACATTATTTTTGTCCAGCTTCTGTGAAACGTTTGGACTCGTTATGTGTGATGCTCATTGCATAAAATGTGTCAGTGACTGTTGGAAGCCTGTTTAGGAACATAAAGTATTTTCAAAAGACTGCTTATTGTTTTTCGTTTATAATTTTTATCCTACTTTCCTCTGTTGGACCCAACTGTCAAATAGCGGGAATTCCTATCGCTGTCCGTGGTGCTGAATCCGCTTGTAGGCTATATGTGTATGCTTGTTTACCTTTCACGTGGCAAAGTCATTACTGACCATATCAAGGGCAATGGTAGACTATAGCTATATATATATATATTCAGGAGAAGTAACGGTGAGTGGACATTCCCCGTTTCTTTTAATATTGTCTCTTATTCCAGCTCCTGTGAAAAGTTTGGATGTGCATAAAACCCCCCATAATCTTAAATTGTTTTAGGCCTAATATTATATGCCCAGAGGAAGCAATTACGGTGCCTATAACTGTTGTTTCGTTTTATTAGAATTTGATTAGAATTATTCAGTCTTTTTAGGTCTGTCCATGACTGAGAAATAATGCATTTTACAGTAGCTCTATATCAGTGCGAATGTTATGTTAACAATATATTTCTTTATTGAAGCCATGCAAGTACTGTTACTGTCCAACATATTTAGCAAATATGGGATAGGCCTACATGTTTTTCTTTTGTTTCTGTAGGCTATTTAACAAAGGTCCTTGCTATCTGGTATCCTTGGACGTCTTTACCACCATTTAAGTTTAAATGTAACATGGTTAAGGTAAAGGTTATGTAGGGTTCAGCTATAACGTTTTTTCTCATTGAGATAACATCTCTTTTCCAAGAGAGACCTGGTCCAATAGCAGCAGGGCGAACAACGTTTCAGACAAAACAACTTACATACACTAACACAACATTAAACAAATCAATAAACACACATACAGTACAACAATTACATATTACATTAAAAACACAAACATCTTGACTAAAAACAACTGGCCTAAAAACAATTACACTCTTCTATTATATATACATCAATCAAGTGTTTAAACTCCACCAACAAAACTAGATCATCACATTTTAAAATGTTCAGGAGAGAATTCAAGGACCACAGTGCTAAGTAACTAAAACTATTTCTACTTTGACCAGTTCTAATTTTTGGTACTGTTAGAAGCAAATCAGAATGGGACCGTCATTTATATTTATTTACTGACCTGACTAAAAAAGAACAGAGATAAAATTGCATTTTACCCAATATGGTCTTATAAATCAGTGTATACCAGTGTTTAAGTCTACGCAAGGCCAATGACGACTAGCCAACAACGCTGTAGAGATCACAATGATGTGTTAGACGTTTCTGATTTGTAATGAACCTGAGGGCTGCATGATACACTGAATCAAGTGCTCTCAGGGTAGTGGCTGAGGCCTGCATATATATAACATCACTAAAATCTAAAACCGACAGTAATGTACATCGTACCAGCTCCTTCCTGGCCTCAAAAGAAAAACAAGCCTTATGCCGGTAATAAAATCCTATTTTCAGCTTGAGCTTCCTTATCAAGTTCTCTACATGCACAGTGAAGCTTAGTTTATCATCAACCCACACCCCCAAATATTTGTACACTTTAACTTGCTCTATAGTATGTCCAGCCAATGTAGCAATTACATGATTTGTAACATGCCTGGCATTTGAAAATACCATGCATTTTGTTTTACCCAAATTTAGAATCAGCTTTAAATCATACAGATTCTGTTGTATGATGTTAAATGCTCTTTGGGCATTTTCAAAAGCTAAAGATAAACTACTACCACTTGAATAAAGAACAGTATCATCTGCATAAAAATGAACATCCTGTCATGGCTGTTTAAAGGATCGGACCAAAGCGCAGAATGGTTGTAGTTCCACATATTTATTATTACCGTGAAACGTTGCAATACACCAAATACTTGAAATAACAAAACAACAAAACTGTGACGCAAAGAGAAATACACACTACTCAAAAATTAACAACCCACAAACACAAGTGGAAAAACCCCCTACATAAATATGATCTCCAATTAGAGACAACGAGAACCGGCTGCCTCTAATTGGAGATCATCCCAACAACCCAACATAGAAATAGAAACCTAGAAAAACCACATAGAACCAGTAACAAGAAAACCACCCAAAAACACCCCCTGTCACGCCCTGACCTACTCTACTATAGAAAATGACATCTTACAAGGGTTAGGACGTGACACATCCGCTGTTTCAATAAGATCCCCAATGTTGTTGATATACAAAATGAACAACAGTGGGCCCAAAGTAGAACCTTGCGGAACACCTGAGCACACCTCTATGGACTCAGATTTACAACTGTCACGATTGTCGTAAGGAGTGGACCATAACGCAGCTGGAAAATGTATACTCATCTTTTTTTATTTGAAGAAGGAAAAACTAAATAAACACGTATACAAAACAAACGACTCCAAACAGTCCCGTCAGGTGCAACAAACACTAAACCAGGAAATAACTACCCACAAACTCCCATAGAACAAACACCCCTATAAATAGGACCTTCAATCAGAGGCAAAGAGAAGCAGCTGCCTCCAATTGAAGGTCAACCCAATAAACACCACATAGAAATAGATCAACTAGAAATAACATAGAAATACACTAACATAGAACATAACCCAAACAACCCCAAAATACCCTAAACAAACACCCCCTGCCACGCCCTGACCAAACTACAATAACAAACAGCCCCTTTACTGGTCAGGACGTGACAGTACCCCCCCCCCCACTCAAAGGTGCAGACCCAGGATGCACCTTAAACAACAAAAACAAAAACACAAAAATAAACCACAACACAGAAATAATCCCCTAACTAAAGGGAGGGAAGGGAGGGTGGCCACCGTCACCAACGGTTTTTGTGCTACACCCCCCCCCCAACCTCCTACTACGGAGGTGGCTCAGGCTCCGGCCTTACTCCCCAACCTAATCTGTCCACCCCCGCTAACTGCTTATTATTATTTATCCCACCCGAAGTCTCTGGACTAAGGCGCATCGCTGGAGACCTCGGGCTGATGCGCGTCGCTGAAGACCTCGGACTGGAGGGCGACTCTGGGAGCTCCGGACTGGAGGGCCGACTCTGGGAGCACCGGACTGGAGGGCCGACTCTGGGAGCTCCGGACTGGAGGGCCGACTCTGGGAGCTCCGGACTGGAGGGCCGACTCTGGGAGCTCCGGACTGGAGGGCCGACTCTGGGAGCTCCGGACTGGAGGGCCGACTCTGGGAGCTCCGGACTGGAGGGCCGACTCTGGGAGCTCCGGACTGGAGGGCCGACTCTGCTGGCTCCGGACTGTGGGCCGTCTCTGCTGGCTCCGGACAGTGGGCTGTCTCTGCTGGCTCCGGACAGTGGGCCGTCTCTGCTGGCTCCGGACAGTGGGCCGTCTCTGCTGGCTCCGGACAGTGGGCCGTCTCTGCTGGCTCCGGACTGTGGGCCGTCTCTGCTGGCTCCGGACTGTGGGCCATCTCTGCTGGCTCCGGACTGTGGGCCGTCTCTCCTGGCTCCGGACTGTGGGCCGTCTCTGCAGGCTCCGAACTGTGGGCCATCTCTAGATGGGGCACTGTCGCCGGAAGCTCTGGACGGGGCACTGTCGCCGGAAGCTCTGGACGGGGAACTGTCACCGGAAGCTCTGGACGGGGAACTGTCACCGGAAGCTCTGGACGGGGAACTGTCACCGGAAGCTCTGGACGGGGAACTGTCACCAGAAGCTCTGGACGGGGAACTGTCGTCGGAAGCTCTGGACGGGAACTGCACACTGAAGGCCTGATGCTTGGGGCTGGCTTTGGAGGGGCCAGACTAGGGACACACACCACAGGGCTAGTGTGAGGAGCAGGAGCAGGACGAACTGGACTGGGCTGACGTACTGGAGGCCTGGTGCATGGGGCTGGTACTGGAGGTACCAGACTGGAAACACGCACCTCAAGGGTAGTGCGAGGAGCGGGAACTGGATACACTGGGTCATGAGTAGGCACCGGCGGTCTGGAGCGCACCGCCTGCATAACCCATCCTGGCTGGATGGTAACAGTAGCTCTGCACGAGCGGAGTGCTGGCACAGGGCGAACTGGGCTGTGCAGAGGCCTAATGGCTGCCGTGCGTAGAGCAGGCGTAGGGTAGCCTGGGCCTAGGAGGCGCACTGGTGGCCAGATGGGCTGTGCAGGCATACTCCTACCTGGCTGGATGCCCACTCTAGCATGGCACTTGCGAGGGGCTGGGATCGCTCGCACCGGACTGTGCGTGCGCATGGGCAAGATCGTGCGCACTTCCGCATAGACCGGTGCTCTCATGATCCGTTGCTCCCCATAATAAGCACGGGGAGTTGGCTTAGGTCTATTACCTGACCTAGCCACTCTCCCCGTGTGCCCCCCCCCCCAAACATTTCTTGGGGATGCCTCTCGCACTTGCCAATCGCCGCGTATAACACCTTGTAATGGCGCCTTTCCGCCTTGGCTGCCTCCAGCTCCTCCTTAGGGCGCTGGTACTCCCCAGCCTGGTGCCATGGTCCTGCCCTGTCCAGGATCTCCTCCCATGTCCATGAATCCTTATATTCCTCCTGCTGCTCCTTCCTCCGCTGCTTGGTCCGTTTGTGGTGGGTAGTTCTGTCACGATTGTCGTAAGGAGTGGACCAAAACGCAGCGGGAAAATGTATACTCATCTTCTTTTTTTATTTGAAGAAGGAAAAACTAAATAAACACGTATACAAAACAAACGACTCCAAACAGTCCCGTCAGGTGCAACAAACACTAAACCAGGAAATAACTACCCACAAACTCCCATAGAACAAACACCCCTATAAATAGGACCTTCAATCAGAGGCAACGAGAAGCAGCTGCCTCCAATTGAAGGTCAACCCAATAAACACCACATAGAAATAGACCAACTAGAAATAACATAGAAATACACTAACATAGAACATAACCCAAACAACACCGAAACACCCTAAACAAACACCCCCTGCCACGCCCTGACCAAACTACAATAACAAACTGCCCCTTTACTGGTCAGGACGTGACAACAACCATCCGCCATTACACATTGTGTATGATTTGATAGGTAATTTATAAACCAATCTAGAGCATGACCAGTAATTCCACAACATGTCAAAAGCGGTGTCAAAAGCCTTCGACAAATCAATAAAAACAGACACACAATGTAAGGGGCACAGTGGATGTCATTTAAAACCTTCAATGTTGCTTAAACAGTGCTGTGGCCAGACCTAAAACCTGATTGCATTCCATTTAAGATGTTGTTTTCTTGGAAGTAGGTCTTGAGCTGCCTACTAACTAAGGACTCCAGTACCTTTGATAGTACAGACAATTTTGATATGGGTCGATAGTTGTCAAGTAGCGAGGGATCTCCACCTTTCAGGAGAGGCAGTACAAAAGCAGATTTCCATAACTTGGGGATTTCCTTAACATCAAGCGTAAGGTTAAAAATACATGTTAAGGGGGGAGCAGTGATGTCTGCGGCTAGGTGTAGGAGGCGGGGGTCTAGTTCATCAGGGCCAGGGGATTTTTTTAAATCAATTTCTTTCAGGGCTTTACACACTTCTGAAACAGAGAAGGATGAAAAGGAGAACCTGGTGAAGGAGTGCACAAGGGTGTCAGGTAAATTTATAGGGGGCTCAATTATACCTTTGACCTTTTCAAATAAACTGCCTGCATCTAAAAAAATGCTGGTTCAAGGCTTTCAGAATGGAGGTTCTCTCAGTTACAATCTGTGTGTCGACCAACACTTGTTTAGGAAGCTGTGTATCTTTTCTGCACTCCAAACCTTTCACTACTTGCCAAAATGTGGATGTATTATTTCAATTTTGTGAAGTAGATTTCAGGTAGTGGTCTGCTTTCAATTTACGGATCATAGCCACACCCATATTTTGAAGACGTTTAAAAGCCATCCAATCATCTGCCAAACCAGTCCCTCTTGCTTTAGCCCACATAGCATTTCGTTCCCTTATTTACATTTACATTTTAGTAGATGCTCTTATCCAGAGCGACTTACAGTAGTGAATGCATACATTTCATACATTTTTTTTCATACTGGTCCCCCGTGGGAATCGAACCCACAACCCTGGCGTTGCAAACACCATGCTCTACCAACTGAGCATGGTGTTTGCAAGTTCCTTAGTAAATTTAAGTTCCTTAGTAAACCAAAGGTTCTCTCTGCCCTTAATCCTGAATTTTTTTTAAAGGGGCATGCCTGTTGCATACATCCTGGAATGCGTTGTGGAAGTAAGAAAAGGCTAGTTCAACATCAGGGATTAATTCCATTCTTTTCCATTCAATGCTAGATACAGCATGTAAAAAACCTTGAATATCAAACCACTTCCAGTTTCTTTTCGTAATAACACGTGGAGATTTCTTAGGAATTATACCATCTCTCACACAGGCAATAGCACAGTTATCACTTATGTCATTGTAAAAATACCAGAAGCATTAAAATGATAATTATAACAAAGCAAACAAAGCATTAGAACAAAGCAAGCAATGCTGTCATTCGAATTGAAGTTGATGACAACTCAATACATAAAATACCTAAATACAGAACTTGAAGCAACCACTTACAGCGGCTTCAGAAAGTATTCATACCCCTTGACTTATTCCACATTTTGTTGTGTTACAGCCCACATTTTCTCACCCATCTACACACAATCACCCGTATGACAGTGAAAACATGTTTAGACATTTTTGCAAATGTATTTGTCACGTCCTGACCAGTAAAAGGGGTTATTTGTCATTGTAGTTTGGTCAGGGCGTGGCAGGGGGTGTTTGTTTTGTGTGGTTCGGTGTTTTTGGTTTATGTTCTATATTTAAAATTTCTATGTGTATGTCTAGTTTTCTATTTCTATGTTGGGTTTTTGGCAATGGCCTCCAATTAGAGGCAGCTGGTTGTCGTTGTCTCTAATTGGAGGCCATATTTAGTTGGGTTTGTTTTCACTTGTGTTTTGTGGGTGGTTATTTTCTGTATAGCCTGTGTGCCTTATGGAACTGTTTCGTCGTTTTGTTATTTTTGTTTAAGTGTTCACGTTACTTAAAATAAATTAAGCAGATGAGCACTTTACCCGCTGCGCCTTGGTCCAATCCTTACGACGCCCATGACAGAACCACCCACCAAAAAAGGACCAAGCAGCGGAAGAAGGAGCAGCTGGAGAGATATTTGGAGTCATGGACATAGGAGGAGTTCCTTGATGGCAAGGGTCCATGGAGCCAGGCTGGGGAGTACCGGCGACCGAAGGAGGAACTGGAGGCAGCAAAGGCAGAACAACGTTTTTGGGAGGGGAAAGTAAGGGAGCAACATGAGGCCGAGAGGCATCCCCCAAAACATTTTTTGGGGGAGCACACGGGGAGTTGGGCAGAGTCAGAGTGGAGACCTGAGCCAACTCCCCGTGCTTATTATGGGGAGCGACGGATCAAGCAAGCACCTTGTTATGCGGAGATATGCACTGTGTCGCCCATAAGCGTGCACAGTCCGGTGCGGTCAATAAGGGCTCCGCAGCGTTGCCAGGCAAGAGTTGGCCGGCAGCCAGGGAGAAGTGCTCCGGCGCAGCGCATCTTGCCACCAGTGCATCTCCACGGTCCAGTTTACCCTGTTCCTGCTCCTCGCACTAGCCCTGAGGTGCGTGTTACTACGCTGGCGCCTCCTAAGCCAGCCCCACGCATCAGGCCTCTAGTGCGCCTGCCCAGTCCAGTACGTCCTGTTCCTGCTCTCCGCACTAGCCCTGAGGTGCGTGTTACTAGTCTGGCGCCTCCAAAGCCAGCCCCACGCATCAGGCCTCTAGTGCGCCTGCCCAGTCCAGTACATCCTGTTCCTGCTCCCCGCACTAGCCCTGAGGTGCGTGTTACTAGTCTGGTGCCTCCAAAGCCAGCCCCACGCATCAGGCCTCTAGTGCGCCTGCCCAGTCCAGTACGTCCTCTTCCTGCTCCCCGCACTCGCTCTGAGGTGCGTGTTACTAGTCTGGCGCCTCCTAAGCCAGCAGCACGCACCAGGCTTCCAGTGCGCCTGCCCAGTCCAGTACGTCCTGTTCCTGCTCCTCGCAATCACCCTCCAGTGCGCCTCCATAACCTGGTACAGCCAGTGCGTGCTGTGAGCACTCGGCCTCCAGCGACGCTCCTCAGCCCTGAGCCTCCGGCGACGCTCCCCAGCCCGGAGCCTCTGGCGACGCTCCCCAGCCCGGAGCCTCTGGCGACGCTCCCCAGCCCGGAGCCTCCAGCGACGCTCCCCAGCCGGGAGCCTCCGGTTACTGTCACGTCCTGACCAGTAAAAGGGGTTATTTGTCATTGTAGTTTGGTCAGGGCGTGGCAGGGGGTGTTTGTTTTGTGTGGTTCGGTGTTTTTGGTTTATGTTCTATATTTTCTATGTCTATATGTATATCTAGTTTTCTATTTCTATGTTGGGTTTTTGGCAATGACCTCCAATGACCTCGTTTTGTGATTTTTGTTTAAGTATTCACGTTACTTAAATTAAATTAAGAAGATGAGCACTTTACCCACTGCGCCTTGGTCCAATCTTTACGACGCCCATGAGAGTATTGAAAATGAAATACAGAAATATTTAATTTACATAAATATTCACACCCCTGAGTCAATACTTTGTAAAAGTATCTTTGGCAGAGATTCTAAGAGCTCTCACCTGGATTTTGAAACATTTGCCCATTATTATTTTCAAAAGTATTCAAGCTCTGTCAAATTGGTTGTTGATCATTGCTAGACAGCCATAGATTTTCATGAAATTTAAGTCAAAACCCTAACAGCCACTCAGGAAAATTAACCTCCCTGGGCAAGGTGGGACTCTTGCGAAAAACAAATACATCATAAATGCTATAACTTCAATTTCTCAAACATATGACTATTTTACACAATTTTAAAAACAAGACTCTCGTTAATCTAACCACACTGTCCGATTTCAAAAAGGCTTTACAGCGAAAGCAAACATTAGATTATGTCAGGAGAGTACCCTGCCAAAAATAATCACACAGCCATTTTCAAAGCAAGCATACATGTCACAAAAACCAAAACCACAGCTAAATGCAGCACTAACCTTTGATGATCTTCATCAGATGACACTCCTAGGACATTATGTTATACAATACATGCATGTTTTGTTCAATCAAGTTCATATTTATATCAAAAACCAGCTTTTTACATTAGCATGTGATGTTCAGAACTAGCATACCCACCGCAAACTTCCGGTGAATTTACTTAATTACTCACGATTAACGTTCACAAAGTACATAACAATTATTTTAAGAATTATAGATACAGAACTCCTTTAGGCAATCGCGGTGTCAGATTTTAAAATAGCTTTTCGGCGAAAGCACATTTGCAATATTCTGAGTAGATAGCCCGGCCATCACGGCTAGCTAATTTGACACCCACCAAGTTTGGCCCTCACCAAACTCAGATTTACTATAAGAAAAATTGGATTACCTTTGCTGTTCTTCGTCAGAATGCACTCCCAGGACTTCTACTTCAACAACAAATGTTGTTTTGGTTCAAAATAATCCATAGTTATATCCAAATACCTCCGTTTTGTTTGTGCGTTCAGGTCAGTATCCGAAGGGTAACGCGCGAGCGCATTTCGTGACAAAAAATTGTGCACTTCACAAAATAGATGGCATCATGACGGAGGATTGAAGCAACGTCTCATCAGTCAGGAAGTTAAAGCTTGGTCGCAAATGGGTCTTCCAAATGGACAATGACCCCAAGCATACTTCCAAAGTTGTGGCAAAATGGCTTAAGGACAACAAAGTCAAGGTATTGGAGTGGCCATCACAAAGCCCTGACCTCAATCCCATAGAAAATTTGTGGGCATAACTGAAAAAGCGTGTGCGAGCAAGGAGGCCTACAAACCTGACTCAGTTACACCAGCACTGTCAGGAGGAATGGACCAAAATTCACCCAACTTATTGTGGGAAGCTTGTGGAAGGTTACCCGAAACGTTTGACCCAAGTGAAACAATTTAATGGCAATGCTACCAAATACTAATTGAGTATATGTAAACTTCTGACCCACTGGGAATGTGATGAAAGAAATAAAAGCTGAAATAAATCATTCTCTACTATTATTCTGACATTTCACATTATTAAAATAAAGTGGTGATCCTAACTGACCTAAGACAGGGAATTTTTACTTGGATTAAATGTCAGGGATTGTGAAAAACTGAGTTTAAATGTATTTGGCTAAGGTGTATGTAAACTTTCGACTTCAACTGTATCCCCTGTAATAGCAAATACTTACTATGTAGTATATAGTAGTTTGTCCCCTAAATGTGTTTCAGACAGAAACACACCTCCATTCATGACCATAACTGTTAGCACTGCCAATGTTGTCACACTTTATCTTTAAGTTCTCTAACCAGATGTCAACTTTATACACCACACCGATTTGCAAACAACTGCAAGTCGTGCAAGACCCAAACGGCTCATAAGGCAAGACAACTCACATTATGCTGCATGCCTAAATAGTTGGATGAAAAATACATTTTGCAGGCGTCACAAAACGTAGCCAAAGTCATTACTCAGCCCATTCAACAATGCAAGTGTGCACCATATGTTCCCAGCTTTCCTCTAATTAGCTGGATGAACAAGCTAAGACAGCTTTGATATGCATTGATTACATAGTTCCCAGCTAGTCCCACAGCAGTGGCTCATCCATATTCATTGAGGGACAAAAGCCGCTTCTTCAAAACAGGCCTGGGCAGCTACTGTAAGGGCAGCTCCACTGAGGGACACTACAGGAAGCCATGATGACCCTCAACGTCAATGGGTATCTAGAGTTTTTATCAGACAAAATAAGTTCATTAGCATGGTTTTTAATGGTTAGTTTACATTGTTGCAAAGGGTAACCATTGACCATGTAAAGAAATGCTTACCATTTGTTCTCCAAAAGCAGTCTTTAGAGTACCCTTTGTCTGCTTGGTGACATATACACATGAATGACTATCTTTAAAACTATATTTTTTCATTTTTATCGGTGCAATGCATACTAGTTCCAACCCCAATGGAATCAGGAGTGACAGGCAGTACACAAACACTTCAGTAATTACAACTCAAAAAAAGAATGATTCATTTCATCCTATAACCCATATCTCCTTTTAGTGCAATCGCACTAATGCAGATGTTCTTTATAGCTGGAGCAGGAAAGCAAAAGGCACTGGAATGTATTCACCACCTGCAGTCAGTCGTGTCGCATGTCTAAATGGGAGCTATCGCTGGATCTGGAACGGTTCCGAGTATTGACATCAATGTGCAATCCAGCCCCCACAAACCTGTCGTAGAGGGGAACCGCAGAATTTCAATAAAGCTAATGAAGCTGTAAGTCTTTTAATAGATTCTGATTCTGGTAAAGAAATCTGCAGGGACGCAACGGAGAGAGAGGATTTGGTAGAGGATGAGACACAGAGCAGTAAATGACGGCCAAGTACAACTTGCCCACACATTAGGTAGGCCATTAGCATAGAGGCTTAGAGTTTTCACGATTAATCAGTGAACAAATCCCCACGCGCCCAATTAGCTCTCCGGCAGTGTTAGATATCAATATTCACTTGAGAGTGCATAGTTAAACTCTGTGGCTTCCTATCTCTCCATGGAGCCCATAGGATGATACGATAATTTCCTTATTGATCTGCAAATTCACTGCTGGAATTCCATTTCCAGCCTGATGTGATGCTTTTTTAATCTAAGAGGTTGTTATTGTGTCTGGGTGATTGACAGACATTGATCTCTGATCTCTGACGTAGTTTCTAACCATGATGTCATGGTCGTAGTTTCTGTGTGTTTTATGGCTCATGTTTTAGTGCTATTAAACGTAATCCTTCTATGGAGGTTTACAAGCAACGCACTGGGCACAAACTAGCTGAATTAAAGTTATTGTATTGTGACATGGAATCTACATAGAAAATACATTTGAGGGTGACATTTCAACCACAGGATTATGTCATCATTGTAACACATTTTCAAGATAGGCAAACCTTGTATAAAATATGCTTGAATTTGTACCTTTGAAACAATGTCAGATCTTAAACGTTATATCCCCTATATTAAAAAAATTGGCTGGGCAGCACCTTGTACTGGATAGTTGATCTACTGCAATTAATTTGGTCTCCCATCCAGGGTTTAACCAAGCCCTGCTTAGCTTTTATAATTGCCACTGACTATTACCAATGTGCTATTATGAAAATTATATTGAGAGATCTCTTAATAACTAAATATATTCAATGTTGCTATCAAACTCATTCCAAAGGGTAGGTTTAACAGAGCAGATCAAATGTAACCATACTTTATCACTCATGTATCATGAATTATACTATTTAGGTCAGTGGTCACCAACCGGTCGATCTCCAAGGTATTCCTAGTTGATCACCAAACGATAAAGCCTTCCGTTCCTATGTTTTGCGCTTTTAGCAGTAGGTGCACTTGATTCAGCAGCCCTAGTGCCGGGAAGACAACATTTTCCCATTTTTAACAATTTCATGTGTCTGAAGGTACAGTAGAGCGCTGCCTACCCGGCAGCCACAGAAAGCAAATCAAGTGCACCTATAGGCCTACCTCTGGCTAATCAGATAGCTCAGATCACCGTGTCTGCACAGAGATGCCTCCAATGCACAGCAAAGTTGATACTGTCAAAACTTTTAAAAACATGACTAGCAAGAGACTCAACGAGTACAGCAATGAGTTGCTGTTTTTATGAGTAAGTTCATCTTTAAGTTATTCAGCACTGTCAACACTTTATTCAATACTTTTATAAGCCACAAAAAACGTGCTCTTCCTACTTCCACTCACGCTATAACCAGCACTGCAGCTGCGATGAATGAGTATAGCAAAGTGTTCCGATAAGCTTGTATTGTTATTATTAGCGGTTTATGTCTTTTAATATCGAGGAATACTTCACTTTCTATGGGCGTAGGAGTAACAACATGAATTGGTGCATGAGGCAGAAATAATGCAGTGCAACTTGAGTTTCGCCTTCTGCTGGAAGACTGTGTCCCCTTTTCTCAGCAGAGGGAGGGAGAGCGGAGGGACGGTGAGGCAGCCTCACCGCTGCTCCCTCCCTCCCCTCAGACTGACTAACAGATGCAGGCTATCAGTCAATTAAAAAAATAAATGATTATGCTCACTCATCTGTGTCTCATAAGTAATACAACAAATTATCTATTACTAGTGTGATCATATACCAATTTCTTTTCAATATAATTTCAAAATGGTCTGAGAACAACATCATTGGCAGGGCAATTCAAGCATAGCCAATATGCAGTGATAATCTATTGGGCCTATTGATGTACAAACCTTATCACTACATAACTGTTTTTAATTGGTTAACGTTGCATATGCTTATGTTTTTAAAGTAATTTTTAAAGGCCTGATTTAGGCCCATATAGCATTTGCAAAGCCATCAACAGCTATTGTTTCAATTCAACCCAGGATTCAACTAAAACTAGACAATACAATAGGCCTAGGGTTTCAAGCTTTGGTTGATTTCATATTTATCTTCAAGTTAATCATTAATATGTTGGATTCACGTCTCCATCTTAACCAAAAATCTAAGTTAAAGAATAGGACTAAATCAAATAGAACTTTATTTAAAGTGTATTTAAAGTTTGATTTGATTAGATTTAGTCCTATTCTTAACTTACATTTTGGGTTGAGAGAGAAAGACTTGAATACAACATATGAATTATTATTTGTAGGCAAACTGGATATTGAATTATGTTTGGTTGTCAACACAACCAAATATCAACATTTGAAGGAGATGTATGCTCTGCTTGGATAGTTCCATCTGTGCCACTGACTTAGTTTGGCTTTAATTCCAGTTTGTCTACAAATTAATAATTGATATTAATTTAAATAAAGTTTGATTTGATTTAGTCCTATTATTCAAATTTGATTCTTGGTTGAGATGGAGACGTAAATCCAACATATAAATTATTAATTTGTAGACAAACTGGAATTTGTTGACAACCAAACACAATTCAATATCACTTTTTTCAATACAGTAAATAGCCTATTAACTTGTCAAAGAGTGTCATGTTCGTGTATGTAGGTGGAAGGGAAGTCAGGCGCAGGAGAACCAAGTTGGTTAATATGGAGTATTTAATTAAAAAAACAACTCCAAAACCAAAATACAAAATAAAATGGGTAAAGTATACCCGTCGCACACCGATACACAAACCCACATAACATAACATCACAAACCATCACCGACAAGGACATGAGGGGAAACAGAGGGTTAAATACACAACATGATTAATTGGATTGGAAACAGGTGTGTAGGAAGACAAGACAAAACCAATGGAAAATGAAAAACTGATCGATGATGGCTAGAAGACCGGTGACGTCGACCGCCAAGCACCACCCGAACAAGGAGGGGCATCGACTTCGGTAGAAGTCGTGACAACGAGTTAACAAATGATATGTTGGATTCACATCTCCAACTCAACCAAAAATAAAAGTTAAAGAATATGATTAAGCCAGGGGCTCAGATGAAACTATCCAAGCATTAGCTATCCTTTAAATGTTGATATTTGGTTGCATTGTCAACCAAACACAATTCAATAATCTTTAAGTAATACTGTAAATAGCCTTAAGTTAAGGCTGTCTTACAAACAAATGTAACAGTATTTATTCAACCTTAAAATGAGTAACAATGAGGAATCAAGATAGCATGCAAGAGTCGCAGCTCTGTGGAGTTCTTCACAATTGCTGTAATAATCTGTGCAGACTCTTGAATAGCATTGATCACTTGCTGTCACGTCCTGACCAGTATAAGGGGTTATTTGTTATTGTAGTTTGGTCAGGGCGTGGCAGGGGTGTGTTTGTTTTGTGTTATCAGGGTTTTTGGGTATGGTTCTATGTTTTTGTATTTCTATGTTTTTCTATGTTGTGTATTTCTTTGTGTTGGCCTGGTATGGCTCTCAATCAGGAACAGCTGTACATCGTTGTTGCTGATTGGGAGCCATACTTAGGTAGCCATTTTTCCACCTGTCTTTTGTGGGAAGTTGTTTTTGTACTGCTAGGGTTAGCCTGCAAAACTGTTTAGCTGTCGTTCGTTTTCTAGTTTTTTTTCCGTTAAGTGTTCAATAAAAGTTATTATGAGCATTCACATACCCGCTGCATTTTGGTCCAATCCTTACGACGGCCGTGACACTTGCACTATGTACTTTAAATGTAATCTCAACTGCAATTCAGGTAATTTGGTTGTGCTATTAGATGAACAACAGTGATAACACATTAAATTGTATAAATACAAAATAGCTGACATTGTACTCCTATTTTAACTTTGTTGATTTGGTTTAGATGACAACTAAACCCCAACTCTGACATTGTTTTTCCATTGGAATTTGGTTGTGCTTTAGATGGTTAAAAGCATATTTATACTATTGTAACAAGGCAAATGCCAGCGTTGTAGGCCTACTGCCTCTGCCTAGAGGCCTACTATAGCAACGGCTGTTAGAGCTCACTGTGCCACCTATGAGCCCTGGTTAGTGTCCCTGTTGCAGCTTTTACTTCCGCTACATTGGTGGCAGCGTTGGGGTCAAGTCCAGCTCACATCTAGTTATGTGATCTAGTGGTGGGAAGCTTTCTGTTTTTCAATGTTGTGTTAGTGTAATTACATTGATATAACTAGTGAACAATGGATAAGCAGCAATGGATGTGACAGAAGTAGTCACTACAGGTGTGAGCAAGCTTTGTATCAAAGTTGCCTGAAGCTGAATGGAAAGTGCTATGCCCTGACCAGTTATTCAGAAGAAAATCATCGGTGACTGTCTAATTAAGTTAATTTACCAGTGTGGACCCAAAACAAACACATTCTACCTATTTACAAACTCCCTGTTTGAAGGGTTATTATAGCCGTTGGTGTTCTTTTGTGATCCACATCATATGGGTACACAAATAAGCTAAGTGTGTTATGAAGCAAAACGCAACTATCCTTTTTTTTAGGATGCAAACCAGTAATATAAATCACTGTTGATCCATCCTGTTCTGATCTAATGAGATGGATGTAGGATTTTCTACGGCCTAAAATCGAGGCCTTTCCCAGTCATGAAGAATGAAGCTAGGCCCCTCTTGGTTCTCATTGGTGAAGACTGATCTCAAGTTAGGGGTTATATGTCAGACTCTCCAAGAGTGTGCAAAGCTGTCATCAAGGCAAAGGGTGACTACTTTGAAGAATCTAAAATATATTTAGATTTGTTTAACACTTTTTTGGTTACTACATGATTCCATATGTGTTATTTCATAGTTTTGATGTCTTCACTATTATTCTACAATGTAGAAAATAGTCAAAATAAAGAAAACCCCTGAATGAGTAGGTGTGTCCAAACTTTTGACTGGTACTGTATTTGCACGAATTGAGTGTGAAATTGTGTTGCCACCAAAGATAGACTGCCTGAGGCTCGTTCTGCAGTATCAGGGCAATGATAAAACATGAACAAGGGGTAATAAAACACCCAAATGTCCTGGTAAAAATGGCAAAGCTCTCAGTATGGTTAATGTTAGGATGCATCTTGATGACACTTGCTTCACTACCAACTCTATTCCCCTTTGTAGTTCTAATCTGGTTAAGACAACTTGTATTCATTTATTTCACATGGTGTTGAACATTGGAAGGCTTGCACTCTATGATGTGTTAACATGAAATGAGCCGATTTGTCATGG
The DNA here is from genome assembly GCF_965601325.2 of Salmo salar. Taxonomy (NCBI): domain Eukaryota; kingdom Metazoa; phylum Chordata; class Actinopteri; order Salmoniformes; family Salmonidae; genus Salmo; species Salmo salar. The sequence continues at coordinate 42,267,593 of NC_138305.1, read as the reverse complement.
AGGCACTGAAACGTGCTGGAAGTGGCATTTCTCTTCTTGCGGCAACCTTAGTCTTGTTCTGTCACTGTCTAAGTGTTGCTGCATCTTTATGTGAGTTTGACTGGTACTGTTAAATAAACTGTCTCTATAGAAAAACTGTGAGAAAACATGATATTGCTAGGGATTTTTTTTCTTTCAACACACAAATGACGAAAGGAGTTTGACAGCAAGGGAAAACAGCACCCGCTCTGAACTTTTCAAAAAGTGCTGGAGGATTAATCCATATAAATAGCATCCCACAGTATGCGCACTCTGTGCATGTATCAAATGGTGCAGAGCTCAGGTACAGATCAAAATCTACCTGTGCTGGGGAAACAGAAATAAAACTGACAAAGTAGCGGCTTCAGAATATGACTTTGCACCTATTGCAGTAGTTCAGCAAATAACTATATTGAGAGAGGCCTTCCTTTCAAGAGATGGGGAAAAGGTCCTCGGAAAGGTCCTTAGAAATGATAAGATATTCTCTTCTGGGCTATTTTTGTTGTTCTTGATGGAACATAGTGATTATCATCTGACATTGAGGGTTTATTCTTACTAATGTAGAAAGGCAAAGAGTCTGGAAAATACATAATTTCAGCTCTTGTCACTACCTCTAACTGCCAGCAGCCTCTCTCAAGTAAAGCCACTATGAACAGAAAGAGGTGTGAAATTACTCTCCCAAATCAACACCTCTCTAGTTCACTCCTTGGAGATACAGACATAAGATAGCACAATGTTTGGCTATGTGATATCCTAAAAATCATAAAACATCCCAAACATTCCCCCATGCTAAGGAGCTGAACTACACCACCACTAATATCTACCTACCCAGTCCGACCTCTCATAGAGACCCATGTCTGTACCAGAAGCAGGGGAGGCCAGGGGCACAGTGAAGGGGTTTGACTGGAGCTCAGTACTCTCTTGACATCAGGTCATATTTCCACTCTGCCTCCCTCCACTGGGCTCTGGGGGGTTTTCTCACCCTGCCAGATGTTAGCTGCAGCTTCAGCCAGCAAGTCAACCAAGGCAAAAGGAAGTAGACACTCCAATGCATAATTCAGGATTTTCCCTGTAGGGGAGAGTGGGGTAAGATGAGCCATTTTTTACATTCAGCATCACTACCTCAAGGGAAATATAGTATTATTTCTGACAAAGATATCTACATATATTTCAGGATTTTGTGTATCCATGGAAATAATCAGAATGTATGTAAACATAACAGTTTTGAAAATGTCTCGTCTAAAAAAAGTGGTCTCTTAGCACAACTTACCCCAGGTATGGAGTAAGTTGAGGATAGGGGCAGGGTAAGTTGCGCCACCTTGGGGTAAGTGGAAGTGGTGCTGGTAGGTCAAAGTTTAATTCATGGAATGGGGGTGTGGTATATTGTATTTCTTAAATGTCTGCCTACATTCAGACATACAGTTGAAATCGGAAGTTTACATACACTTAGAGTCATTAAAACTCATTTTCAACTACTCCACACATTTCTTGTTAACAAACTACAGTTTTGACAAGTCGGTTAGGACATCTACTTTGTGCATGACGTAAGTAATTTTTCCAACAATTGTTTACAGACAGATTGTTTAACTTATAATTCACTATCACAATTCCAGTGGGTCAGAAGTTTACATACACTATGCCACGTTCGTCGTAAGGATGGGACCAAGACGCAGCGGGAATTTGTATGCTCATCTTCTTATTTATTAAAGAAACGAAAAACAGTCCTGTAAGGCACACAGCTTACACACGGAACAACTACCCACGAATCCCATGGACAAAACACCCCTATTAAATAGGACCTTCAATTAGAGGCAACGAGAAACAGCTGCCTCCAATTGAAGGTCAAACCAATAAACTAAACATAGAAATAGACTAACTAGACACAGAAATAGACTAACATAGAACATTGCCCAACAAACCCCGAAACACACTAAACAAACACCCCCTGCCACACCCTGACCAAACAACAATAACAAACAACCCCTTTTACTGGTCAAGACGTGACAGTACCCCCCCAAAGGTGCAGACCTTGGATGCACCTCAAACAAAAAAAACACACAAATAAACCCCAAAACAAAAATAATCCCAAACTAAAGGGAGGGAAAGGGAGGGTGGCCACCGTGACCGACGGTACTAGTGCTACACCCCCCCTCCCCAATCCTCCTACTATGGAGGTGGCTCAGGCTCCGGCCTTAGTCCCCAACCTAACCTGTCTACCCCAGCTGAAGGCTCAGGGCTAAGGTGCGTCGCTAGAGACCTCAGACTGATGCGCGTCGCTGGAGACCTCGGGCTGATGCGCGTCGCTGGAGACCTCGGGCTGATGCGCGTCGCTGGAGACCTCGGGGTGATGCGCGTCGCTGGAGACCTCGGGCTGATGCGCATTGCTGGAGACCTCGGACTGAAGGGCGACTCTGGGAACTCTGAACTGAAGGGCGACTCTGGGAACTCCGAACTGAACGGCGACTCTGGCTGCGCCGGTTCCGGACCGTAGGGCGACTCTGGCTGCGCCGGTTCCGGACTGTAGGGCGACTCTGGCTGCGCCGGTTCCGGACTGTAGGGCGACTCTGGCTGAGCCGGTTCCGGACTGTAGGGCGACTCTGCCTGCGCCGGTTCCGGACTGTAGGGCGACTCTGGCTGCGCCGGTTCCGGACTGTAGGCCGTCTCTGCAGGCTCCGGACTGTGGGCCGTCTCTGCAGGCTCCGGACTGTGGGCCGTCTCTGCAGGCTCCGGACTGTGGGCCGTCTCTGCAGGCTCCGGACTGTAGGACATCGCCAGAAGCACTATACGGGGAACTGTCGCCGGAAGCTCTAGACGGGGCACTGTTGCCGGAAGCTCTGGATGGGGTACTGTCGTCGGAAGGTCTGGACGGGGAACTGTTGCCGGAAGCTCTGGGCGGGGAACTGTTGTCGGAAGCTCTAGACGGGAACTGTTGTCGGAAGCTCTGGACGGGGTACTGTCGTCGGAAGCTCTGGACGGGGTACTGTCGTCGGAAGCTCTGGACGGGGACTGCGCACTGAAGGCCTGATGCGTGGGGCTGGCTTTGGAGGCGCCAGACTATTTTCATGCACCACAGGGCTAGTGCGAGGAGTAGGAGCAGGACGAACTGGACTGGGCTGACGCACTGGAGGCCTAGTACGTGGGGCTGGTACTGGAGGTACCAGACTGGAGACACGCACCTCGAGGCTAGTGCGAAGAGCAGGAACAGGACATACTGGACTGGGCTGACACACTGGAGGCCTGGTGCGTGGTGCTGGATTTGGAGGCGCCAGACTAGAGACACGCACCTCAGGGCTAGTGCGAGGAGCAGGAACAGGGTACACCGGGCCATGAACAAGCACTGGAGGTCTGTTGCGCACAGCCTGCACCACCCATCCTGGCTGGGTGGTGCCGCTGACGGAAACATGGATTACCACAGATAACACTGCTACTCCTACTGCTCTCTCCTTGTCTGCCCACGTGTTCTCACAGACCCCGAGAGCATCTGGCCAGCGGGGTGGTGGCACTGGATTCCTCATCTCTCCCAAGTGGACATTCTCTCTTTCTCCCCTGACCCATCTGTCTATCTCCTCATTTCAAATCAAATCAAATCAAATGTATTTTTATATAGCCCTTCGTACATCAGCTGATATCTCAAAGTGCTGTACAGAAACCCAGCCTAAAACCCCAAACAGCAAGCAAAGCATGTGAAAGAAGCACGGTGGCTAGGAAAAACTCCCTAGGAAAAACTCCCTAGGAAAGGCCAAAAACCTAGGAAGAAACCTAGAGAGGAACCAGGCTATGAGGGGTGGCCAGTCCTCTTCTGGCTGTGCAGGGTGGATATTATAACAGAACATGGTCAAGATGTTAAAATGTTAAAATGTTCATAAATGACCAGCATGGTCAAATAATAATAATCATAGTAGTTGTCGAGGGTGCAACAAGCATGTCCGGTGAACAGGTCAGGGTTCCATAGCCGCAGGCAGAACAGTTGAAACTGGAGCAGCAGCACGGCCAGGTGGACTGGGGACAGCAAGGAGTCATCATACCAGGTAGTCCTGAGGCATGGTCCTAGGGCTCAGGTCCTCCGAGAGAAAGACAGAAAGAGAGAAAGAGAGAATTAGAGAGAGCATATTTAAATTCACACAGGACACCGGATAAGACAAGAGAAATACTCCAGATGTAACAGACTGACCCTAGCCCCCCGACACAATCTACTGCAGCATAAATACTGGAGGCTGAGACAGGAGGGATCAGAAGACACTGTGGCCCCATCCGATGATACCCCCGGACAGGGCCAAACAGGCAGGATATAACCCCACCCACTTTGCCAAAGCACAGCCCCCACACCACTAGAGGGATGTCTCCAACCACCAACTTACCGTCCTAAGACAAGGCCGAGTATAGCCCACAACGATCTCCGCCATGGCACAACCCAAGGGGGGGGCGCCAACCCAGACAGGAAGACCACGTAGAAGACTCAACCCACTCAAGTGACGCACCCCTCCCATGGACGGCCTGGAAGAACACCAGTAAGCCAGTGACTCAGCCCCTGTAAAAGGGTTAGAGGCAGAGAATCCCAGTGGAAAGAGGGGAACCGTCAAGGCAGAGACAGCAAGGGCGGTTCGTTGCTCCAGCCTTTCCGTTCACCTTCACACTCCTGGGCCAGACTATACTTAATCATAGGACCTACTGAAGAGATAAGTCTTCAGTAAAGACTTAAAGGTTGAGACTGAGTCTGCGTCTCTCACATTGGTAGGCAGACCATTCCATAAAAATGGAGCTCTATAGGAGAAAGCCCTACCTCCAGCCATTTGCTTAGAAATTCTAGGGACAATTAGGAGGCCTGCGTCTTGTGACCGTAGCGTACGTGTAGGTATGTACGGCAGGACCAAATCGGAAAGATAGGTAGGAGCAAGCCCATGTAATGCTTTGTAGGTTAGCAGTAAAACCTTGAAATCAGCCCTTGCCTTAACAGGAAGCCAGTGTAGGGAGGCTAGCACTGGAGTAATATGATCAAATTTTTTGGTTCTAGTCAGGATTCTAGCAGCCGTATTTAGTACTAACTGAAGTTTATTTAGTGCTTTATCCGGGTAGCCGGAAAGTAGAGCATTGCAGTAGTCCAGCCTAGAAGTAACAAAAGCATGGATGAATTTTTCTGCGTCATTTTTGGACAGAAAATTTCTGATTTTTGCAATGTTACGTAGATGGAAAAAAGCTGTCCTTGAAACAGTCTTGATATGTTCTTCAAAAGAGAGATCAGGGTCCAGAGTAACGCCGAGGTCCTTCACAGTTTTATTTGAGACGACTGTACAACCATCCAGATTAATTGTCAGATTCAACAGAAGATCTCTTTGTTTCTTGGGACCTAGAACAAGCATCTCTGTTTTGTCCGAGTTTAAAAGTAGAAAGTTTGCAGCCATCCACTTCTTTATGTCTGAAACACAGGCTTCTAGCGAGGGCAATTTTGGGGCTTCACCATGTTTCATTGAAATGTACAGCTGTGTGTCGTCCGCATAGCAGTGAAACTTAACATTATGTTTTCGAATGACATCCCCAAGAGGTAAAATATATAGTGAAAACAATAGTGGTCCTAAAACGGAACCTTGAGGAACACCGAAATTTACAATTGATTTGTCAGAGGACAAACCATTCACAGAGACAAACTGATATCTTTCCGACAGATAAGATCTAAACCAGGCCAGAACTTGTCCATGTAGACCAATTTGGGTTTCCAATCTCTCCAAAAGAATGTGGTGATCAATGGTATCAAAAGCGGCACTAAGATCTAGGAGCACGAGGACAGATGCAGAGCCTCGGTCTGACGTCATTAAAAGGTCATTTACCACCTTCACAAATCAAATCAAATCAAATCAAATTTATTTTTATATAGCCCTTCGTACATCAGCTGATATTCTCAAAGTGCTGTACAGAAACCCAGCCTAAAACCCCAAACAGCAAGCAAAGCATGTGAAAGAAGCACGGTGGCTAGGAAAAACTCCCTAGGAAAAACTCCCTAGAAAGGCCAAAAACCTAGGAAGAAACCTAGAGAGGAACCAGGCTATGAGGGGTGGCCAGTCCTCTTCTGGCTGTGCAGGGTGGATATTAAAACAGAACATGGTCAAAATGTTAAAATGTTAAAATGTTCATAAATGACCAGCATGGTCAAATAATAATAATCATAGTAGTTGTCGAGGGTGCAACAAGCACGTCCAGTGAACAGGTCAGGGTTCCATAGCCGCAGGCAGAACAGTTGAAACTGGAGCAGCAGCACGGCCAGGTGGACTGGGGACAGCAAGGAGTCATCATACCAGGTAGTCCTGAGGCATGGTCCTAGGGCTCAGGTCCTCCGAGAGAAAGACAGAAAGAGAGAAAGAGAGAATTAGAGAGAGCATATTTAAATACACACAAGTGCTGTCTCAGTGCTATGATGGGGTCTAAAACCAGACTGAAGCGTTTCGTATACATTGTTTGTCTTCAGGAAGGCAGTGAGTTGCTGTGCAACAGCTTTTTCTAAAATTTTTGAGAGGAATGGAAGATTCGATATAGGCCGAAAGTTTTTTATAATTTCTGGATCAAGATTCGGCTTTTTCAAGAGAGGCTTTATTACTGCCACTTTTAGTGAGCTTGGTACACATCCGGTGGATAGAGAGCCGTTTATTATGTTCAACATAGGAGGGCCAAGCACAGGAAGCAGCTCTTTCAGTAGTTTAGTTGGAATAGGGTCCAGTATGCAGCTTGAGGGTTTGGAGGCCATGATTATTTTCATCATTGTGTCAAGAGATATAGTACTAAAACACTTTAGTATCTCCCTTGATCCTAGGTCCTGGCAGAGTTGTGTAGACTCAGGACAATGGAGCTTTGGAGGAATACCCAGATTTAAAGAGGAGTCTGTAATTTGCTTTCTAATGATCATGATCTTTTCCTCAAAGAAGTTCATAAATGTATTACTGCTGAAGTGAAAGCCATCCTCCATTTGCGAAGGCTGCTTTTTAGTTAGCTTTGCGACAGTATCAAAAATAAATTTTGGATTGTTCTTATTTTCCTCAATTAAGTTGGAAAAATAGGATGATTGAGCAGCAGTGAGGGCTCTTCGATACTGCACGGTACTGTCTTTCCAAGCTAGTCGGAAGACTTCCAGTTTGGTGTGGCGCCATTTCCGTTCCAATTTTCTGGAAGCTTGCTTCAGAGCTCGTGTATTTTCTGTATACCAGGGAGCTAGTTTCTTATGACAGATGTTTTGAATTTTTAGGGGTGCAACTGCATCTAGGGTATTGCGCAAGGTTAAATTGAGTTCCTCGGTTTGGTGGTTAACTGATTTTTGTCCTCTGACATCCTTGGGTAGGCAGAGGCAGTCTGGAAGGGCATCAAGGAATCTTTGGGTTGTCTGAGAATTTATAGCACGACTTTTAATGCTCCTTGGTTGGGGTCTGAGCAGATTATTTGTTGCAATTGCAAACGTAATAAAATGGTGGTCCGATAGTCCAGGATTATGAGGAAAAACATTAAGATCCACAACATTTATTCCATGGGACAAAACTAGGTCCAGAGTATGACTGTGGCAGTGAGTAGGTCCAGAGACATGTTGGACAAAACCCACTGAGTCGATGATGGCTCCGAAAGCCTTTTGGAGTGGGTCTGTGGACTTTTCCATGTGAATGTTAAAGTCACCAAAAATTTGAATATTATCTGCTATGACTACAAGATCCGATAGGAATTCAGGGAACTCAGTGAGGAACACTGCATATGGCCCAGGAGGCCTGTAAACAGTAGCTATAAAAAGTGAGTGAGTAGGCTGCATAGATTTCATGACTAGAAGCTCAAAAGACGAAAACGTCATTGTTTTTTTTTTTTGGTAAATTGAAATTTGCTATCATAAATGTTAGCAACACCTCCGCCTTTGCCGGATGCACGGGGGGTATGGTCACTTGTGTAACCAGGGGGTGAGGCCTCATTTAACACAGTAAATTCATCAGGCTTAAGCCATGTTTCAGTCAGGCCAATCACATCAAGATTATTATCAGTGATTAGTTCATTGACTATAACTGCCTTGGAAGTGAGGGATCTAACATTAAGTAACCCAATTTTGAGATGTGAGGTATCACAATCTCTTTCAATAATGGCAGGAATGGAGGAGGTCTTTATACTAGTGAGATTGCTAAAGCGAACACCGCCATTTTTAATTTTGCCCAATCTAGATCGAGGCACAGACACGGTCTCAATGGGGAAAGCTGAGCTGACTACGCTGACTGTGCTAGTGGCAGACTCCACTAAGCTGGCAGGCTGGCTAACAGCCTGCTGCCTGGCCTGCACCCTATTTCATTGTGGAGCTAGAGGAGTTAGAGCCCTGTCTATGTTCGTAGATAAGATGAGAGCACCCCTCCAGCTAGGATGGAGTCCGTCACTTCTCAACAGGCCAGGCTTGGTCCTGTTTGTGGGTGTGTCCCAGAAAGAGGGCCAATTATCTACAAATTCTATCTTTTGGGAGGGGCAGAAAACAGTTTTCAACCAGCGATTGAGTTGTGAGACTCTGCTGTAGAGCTCATCACTCCCCCTAACTGGGAGGGGGCCAGAGACAATTAATCGATGCCGACACATCTTTCTAGCTGATTTACACGCTGAAGCTATGTTGCGCTTGGTGACCTCTGACTGTTTCATCCTAACATCGTTGGTGCCGACGTGGATAACAATATCTCTATACTCTCTACACTCGCCAGTTTTAGCTTTAGCCAGCACCGTCTTTAGATTAGCCTTAACGTCGGTAGCCCTGCCCCCTGGTAAACAGTGTATGATCGCTGGATGATTAGTTTTAAGTCTAATACTGTGGGTAATGGAGTCGCCAATGACTAGGGTTTTCAATTTGTCAGAGCTAATGGTGGGAGCCGTCGGCGTCTCAGACCCCACAACGGGAGGAGTAGAGACCAGAGAAGTCTCGGCCTCCGACTCCGACTCGCTTAATGGGGAGAACAGGTTGAAAGTTTCTGTCGGCTGAATAAGCGACACCGGTTGAGCATTCCTACAGCGTTTCCCTCCAGAAGCCATGAGAAAGATGTCCGGCTGCGGGGACCGTGCGAGGGGGTTTATACTAACGTTACTATCTGTACTTACTGGTGGCACAGACGCTGTTTCATCTTTTCCTACACTGAAATTACCCTTGCCTAACGATCGCGTCTGAAGCTGGGCTTGCAGCACAGCTATCCTTGCCGTAAGGCGATCGTTCTCCTGTATATTATAGGTACAACGACTGCAATTAGAAGGCATCATGTTAGCCTGTTGGGGCTAGGGGGCAGTATTTGCACGGCTGGATAAAAAAATGTACCCGATTTAATCTGGTTACTAATCCTACCCAGTAACTAGAATATGCATATACTTATTATATATGGATAGAAAACACCCTACATTTTCTAAAACTGTTTGAATGGTGTCTGTGAGTATAACAGAACTCATTTGGCAGGCAAAACCCTGAGACATTTTCTGACAGGAAGTGGATACCTGATGTGTTGTATTACCTTTAAACCTATGCCATTGAAAAACACAGGGGATGAGGAATATTTTGGCCCTTCCTATTGCTTCCACTAGATGTCACCAGCCTTTACAAAGTGTTTTGAGTCTTCTGGAGGGAGATCTGACCGAACAAGAGCCATGGAACGATGATGGCCCATTAGACACCTGGCGCGCGAGTTCATGTTGGGTACCCTCGTTCCAATACGTTATAAAAGAGAATGCATTCGTCCACCTTGAATATTATTCATGTTCTGGTTAAAAAAGGCCCTAATGATTTATGCTATACAACGTTTGACATGTTTGAACGAACGTAAATATATTTTTTCCCCTCGTTCATGAAGTGAACTCCGGCGGGCTTAGATCATGTGCTAACAAGACGGAGATTTTTGGACATAAATGATGAGCTTTTTTGAACAAAACTACATTCGTTATGGACCTGTGATACCTGGAAGTGACATCTGATGAAGAGAATCAAAGGTAATGGATTATTTACATAGTATTTTCGATTTTAGATCTCCCCAACATAATGGCTGGTCTGTATCGCAACGCGTATTTTTCTGGGCGCAGTGCTCAGATTATTGCAAAGTGTGATTTCCCAGTAAGGTTATTTTTAAATCTGGCAAGTTGATTGCGTTCAAGAGATGTAAATCTATAATTCTTTAAATGACAATATAATATTTTACCAATGTTTTCTCATTTTAATTATTTAATTTGTGGTGGTGACTTGACTGCCGGTTATTGGAGGGAAACGATTTCCTCAACATCAATGCCATAGTAAAACGCTGTTTTTGGATATAAATATGAACTTGATAGAACTAAAAATGCATGCATTGTCTAACATAATGTCCTAGGAGTGTCATCTGATGGAGATTGTAAAAGGTTAGTGCATCATTTTAGCTGGTTTTATGGTTTTGGTGACCCTGTCTTTGAATTGACAAAACATTACACACAACTCTTGTAAATGTACTGTCCTAACATACTCTAAATTTATGCTTTCGCCGTAAAACCTTTTTGAAATCGTAAAACGTGGTTAGATTAAGGAGATGTTTATCTTTCAAAGGGTGTAAAATAGTTGTATGTTTGAAAAATTAGAATTTTGACATTTATTTGGATTCAAATTTGCCGCTCTTGAAATGCACCTGCTGTTGATGGAGTGCACCACGGGTGGGACGCTTGCGTCCCACCTAGCCCATAGAGGTTAATATTACTTAGCTTCGGCTGTTTGAAGTCCTGACGAACCATGTCCAGATAAAACCTCCGGGGTGAAAAAGTTGAATGAAAAAAGTTGAGTGAGGGAAAAAGTAAAAATATTCGGTAATGAAAAAGTAAAAAACCGTCAGGTAGCAAAGTAAGATCGGCAACAAAACGCACCGCAGCGTAAACAAGTCTGCAAGTTGTGACCGGAAACAGGAAACAGGTTGATTTGAATTCTATGCTGTCACAGTTACCAGCCCTTTCAAGCTTAACATCCTAATCATTTATCGCCCTCCAGGTTCCCTTGGAGAGTTCATTAATGAGCTTGACGCCTTGATAAGTTCCTTTCCTGAGGATAAGCTCACCTCTCACAGTTCTGGGTGACTTTAACCTGTTAGGGCTAGGGGGCAGTATTGACACGGCCGGATAAAAAACTTACCCGATTTAATCTGGTTACTACTCCTGCCCAGTAACTAGAATATGCATATAATTATTGGCTTTGGATAGAAAACACCCTAAAGTTTCTAAAACTGTTTGAATGGTGTCTGTGAGTATAACAGAACTCATATGGCAGGCCAAAACCTGAGAAGATTCCATGCAGGAAGTGGCCTGTCTGACAAGTTGTGTTTCATCTTGGCTCTTTTTATTGAAGACTGAGGATCTTTGCTATAACGTGACACTTCCTACGGCTCCCATAGGCTCTCAGAGCCCGGGAAAAAGCTGAACGATATCGAGGCAGCCTCTGGCTGAAACACTTTATCGCGTTTGGCAAGTGGCCGATCAGAGTACTATGGGCTTAGGCGCATGCCCGAGTCGACCCCATGCTTTATTTTCTTTCGTCTGTTTACCTAAACGCAGATTCCCGGTCGGAATATTATCGCTTTTTTATGAGAAAAATGGCATAAAAATTGATTTTAAACAGCGGTTGACATGCTTCGAAGTACGGTAATGGAATATTTAGATTTTTTTTGTCACGAATTGCGCCATGCTCGTCACCCTTATTTACCCTTTCGGATAGTGTCTTGAACGCACGAACAAAACGCCGCTATTTGGATATAACTATGCATTATTTTGAACCAAACCAACATTTGTTATTGAAATAGAAGTCCTGGGAGTGCATTCTGACGAAGACAGCAAAGGTAATAACATTTTTCTTATAGTAAATCTGACTTTGGTGAGTGCTAAACTTGCTGGGTGTCTAAATAGCTTGCCCTGTGATGCCGGGCTATCTGCTGAGAATATTGCAAAATGTGCTTTCACCGAAAAGCTATTTTAAAATCGGACATATCGAGTGCATAGAGGAGTTCTGTATCTATAATTCTTAAAATAATTGTTATGCTTTTTGTGAACGTTTATCGTGAGTAATTTAGTAAATTCACCGGCAGTGTTCGGTGGGAATGCTAGTCACATGCTAGTCACATGCTAATGTAAAAAGCTGGTTTTTGATATAAATATGAACTTGATTGAACAAAACATGCATGTATTGTATAACATAATGTCCTAGGGTTGTCATCTGATGAAGATCATCAAAGGTTAGTGCTACATTTAGCTGTGGTTTGGGTTTATGTGACATTATATGCTAGCTTGAAAAATGGGTGTCTGATTATTTCTGGCTGGGTACTCTGCTGACATAATCGAATGTTTTGCTTTCGTTGTAAAGCCTTTTTGAAATCGGACAGTGTGGTTAGATTAACGAGAGTCTTGTCTTTAAAATGGTGTAAAATAGTCATATGTTTGAAAAATTGAAGTTTTTGCATTTTTAAGGAATTTGAATAACGCACCACGGGATTACACTGGCTGTTGGTAGAGGTTAACCTCCCCACGTCTACCTTTGACTCATTCCTCTCTGCCTCCTTCTTTCCACTCCTCTCCTCTTTTGACCTCACCCACTCACCTCCCCCCCCTACTCACAAGGCAGGCAATACGCTTGACCTCATCTTTACTAGATGCTGTTCTTCCACTAATCTCATTGCAACTCCCCTCCAAGTCTCCGACCACTACCTTGTATCCTTTTCCCTCTCGCTCTCATCCAACACTTCTCACTCTGCCCCTACTCGGATGGTATTGCGCCGTCCCAACCTTCGCTCTCTCTCTCCCGCTACTCTCTCCTCTTCCATCCTATCATCTCTTCCCTCTGCTCAAACCTTCTCCAACCTATCTCCTGATTCTGCCTCCTCAACCCTCCTCTCCTCCCTTTCTGCATCCTTTGATTCTCTATGTCCCCTATCCTCCAGGCTGGCTCGGTCCTCCCCTCCTGCTCCGTGGCTCGACAACTCATTGTGAGCTCACAGAACAGGGCTCCGGGCAGCCGAGCGGAAATGGAGGAAAACTCGCCTCCCTGCGGACCTGGCATCCTTTCACTCCCTCCTCTCTACATTTTCCTCTTCTGTCTCTGCTGCTAAAGCCACTTTCTACCACTCTAAATTCCAAGCATCTGCCTCTAACCCTAGGAAGCTCTTTGCCACCTTCTCCTCCCTCCTGAATCCTCCTCCCCCTCCCCCCTCCTCCCTCTCTGCGGATGACTTCGTCAACCATTTTGAAAAGAAGGTCGACGACATCCGATCCTCGTATGCTAAGTCAAACGACACCGCTGGTCCTGCTCACACTGCCCTACCCTGTGCTTTGACCTCTTTCTCCCCTCTCTCTCCAGATGAAATCTCGTGTCTTGTGACGGCCGGCCGCCCAACAACCTGCCCGCTTGACCCTATCCCCTCCTCTCTTCTCCAGACCATTTTCGGAGACCTTCTCCCTTACCTCACCTCGCTCATCAACTCATCCTTGACTGCTGGCTACGTCCCTTCCGTCTTCAATAGAGCGAGAGTTGCACCCCTTCTGAAAAAACCTACACTCGATCCCTCCGATGTCAACAACTACAGACCAGTATCCCTTCTTTCTTTTCTCTCCAAAACTCTTGAACGTGCCGTCCTTGGCCAGCTCTCCTGCTATCTCTCTCAGAATGACCTTCTTGATCCAAATCAGTCAGGTTTCAAGACTGGTCATTCAACTGAGACTGCTCTTCTCTGTGTCACGGAGGCTCTCCGCACTGCTAAAGCTAACTCTCTCTCCTCTGCTCTCATCCTTCTAGACCTATCTGCTGCCTTTGATACTGTGAACCACCAGATCCTCCTCTCCACCCTCTCCGAGTTGGGCATCTCTGGCGCGGCCCACGCTTGGATTGCGTCCTACCTGACAGGTCGCTCCTACCAGGTGGCGTGGCGAGAATCTGTCTCCGCACCACGTGCTCTCACCACTGGTGTCCCCCAGGGCTCTGTTCTAGGCCCTCTCCTATTCTCGCTATACACCAAGTCACTTGGCTCTGTCATATCCTCACATGGTCTCTCCTATCATTGCTATGCAGACGACACACAATTAATCTTCTCCTTTCCCCCTTCTGATAACCAGGTGGTGAATCGCATCTCTGCATGTCTGGCAGACATATCAGTGTGGATGACGGATCACCACCTCAAGCTGAACCTCGGCAAGACGGAGCTGCTTTTCCTCCCGGGGAAGGACTGCCCGTTCCATGATCTCGCCATCACGGTTGACAACTCCCTTGTGTCCTCCTCCCAGAGTGCTAAGAACCTTGGCGTGACCCTTGACAACACCCTGTCGTTCTCCACTAACATCAAGGCGGTGACCCGATCCTGTAGGTTCATGCTCTACAACATTCGCAGAGTACGACCCTGCCTCACACAGGAAGCGGCGCAGGTCCTAATCCAGGCACTTGTCATCTCCCGTCTGGATTACTGCAACTCGCTGTTGGCTGGGCTCCCTGCCTGTGCCATTAAACCCCTACAACTCATCCAGAACGCAGCAGCCCGTCTGGTGTTCAACCTTCCCAAGTTCTCTCACGTCACCCCGCTCCTCCGCTCTCTCCACTGGCTTCCAGTTGAAGCTCGCATGCGCTACAAGACCATGGTGCTTGCCTACGGAGCTGTGAGGGGAACAGCACCTCCGTACCTTCAGGCTCTGATCAGGCCCTACACCCAAACAAGGGCACTGCGTTCATCCACCTCTGGCCTGCTCGCCTCCCTACCTCTGAGGAAGCACAGTTCCCGCTCAGCCCAGTCAAAACTGTTCGCTGCTCTGGCACCCCAATGGTGGAACAAGCTCCCTCATAACGCCAGGACAGCGGAGTCAATCACCACCTTCCGGAGACACCTGAAACCCCACCTCTTTAAGGAATACCTAGGATAGGATAAAGAAATCCTTCTAACCCCCCCCCCCCCCCCCCTGTAAAAGATTTAGATGCACGATTGTAAAGTGGTTGTTCCACTGGATATCATAAGGTGAATGCACCAATTTGTAAGTCGCTCTGGATAAGAGCATCTGCTAAATGACTTAAATGTAAATGTAAATGTAAATGTTAAATGGGTAGTCACAGTAGCCCTGCACGGGCGGAGTGCTGGCACAGGGCGAACTGGGCTGTGCAGAGGCCTGATGGCTGCCGTGCGTAGAGCAGGCGCAGGGAGACGTACTGGTGGCCAGATGTACTGCACAGGCATACTCCTACCTGGCTGGATCCCCACTCTAGCACAGCACTTGCGAGGGGCTGGAATCGCTCGCACCGGACTGTGCGTAAGCATGGGCGAGGTCGTGCGCACTTCAGCATAGACCGGCGCTCTCATGATCCGCTGCTCCCCATAATAAGCATGGGGAATTGGCTTAGGGAACACCCTTGGCCCAGCCAAACTGCCCGTGTGCCCCCCCAAACATTTTTATTGGGGGTGCCTCTCGTGCTTCTGTCGTTGGGCTCGCTCTTCGTACTGTCGCCGTTCCTCCCTCGCTGTCTCCACCTGTTTCCATGGCAGGGTCTTGTCCCCTGCCATTACCTCCTCCCATGTCCATGACGTCCTCCACTCCCTTCTTTCCCTGGCCTAGGATCCTTGCTCCTCCTGGGCCCGCTGCTTGGTTCGTTGGTGGTGGGTAGTTCTGTCATTTTTGTCGTAAGGATGGGACCAAGACGCAGCGGGAATGTGTATGCTCATCTTCTTATTTATTAAAGAAACGAAAAACAAAACACTTGAACAAAAACAACGACGAAAAACAGTCCTGTAAGGCACACAGCTTACACACGGAACAACTACCCACAAATCCCATGGACAAAACACCCCTATTAAATAGGACCTTCAATTAGAGGCAATGAGAAACAGCTGCCTCCAATTGAAGGTCAAACCAATAAACTAAGCATAGAAATAGACTAACTAGACACAGACATAGAAATAGACTAACATAGAACATTGCCCAACAAACCCGAAACACACTAAACAAACACCCCCTGCCACGCCCAACAAACCCGAAACACACTAAACAAACACCCCCTGCCACGCCCTGACCAAACAACAATAACAAACAACCCCTTCCACTGGTCAGGATGTGACACACTAAGTTGCCTGTGCCTTTAAACAGCTTGGAAAATTCCAGAAAATTATGTCATGGTTTTAGAAGCTTCTGATAGGCTTATTGACATCATTTGAGTCAATTGGAGGTGTACCTGTGGATGTATTTCAAGGCCTACCTTCAAACTCAGTGCCTCTTTGCTTGACATCATGGGAAAATCAAAAGAAATCAGGCAAGACCTCAGAAAAAAATGTGTAGATCTCCACAAGTCTGGTTCATCCTTGGGAGCAATTTCCAAACGCCTGAGGGTGCCACGTTCATCTGTACAAACAATAGTACGCAAGTATAAACACCATGGGACCACGGAGCCGTCATACCGCTCAGGAAGGAGACGCGTTCTGTCTCCTAGAGATGAACGTACTTTGGTGTGAAAAGTGCAAATCATTCCCAGAACAACAGCAAAGGACCTTGTGAAGATGCTGGAGGAAACAGGTACAAAAGTATCTATATCCACAGTAAAACGAGTCCTATTTTGACATAACCTGAAAGGCCGCTCAGCAAGGAAGAAGCCACTACTCCAAAACCGCCATAAAAAAGCTAGACTACGGTTTGCAACTGCACATGGGGACAAAGATCATAATTTTTGTAGATGAAACAAAAATATAACTTTTTGGCCATAATGACCATCATTATGTTTGGAGGAAAAAGGGGAGGCTTGCAACCCGAAGAACACCATCCCAACCATGAAGCACGGGGTAGGCAGCAACATGTTGTGGGGGTGCTTTGCTGCAGGAGGGACTGGTGCACTTCACAAAATAGATAGCATCATGAGGGAGGAAAATTATGTGGATATATTGAAGCAACATCTCAAGACATCAATCAGGAAGTTAAAGCTTGGTCACAAATGGGTCTTCCAAATGGACAATGAACCCAAGCATACTTCCAAAGTTGTGGCAAAATGGCTTAAGGACAACAAAGTCAAGGTATTGGAGTGGCCATCACAAAGCCCTGACCTCAGTCCCATAGAAAATTTGAGGGCAGAACTGAAAAAGCGTGTGCGAGCAAGGAGGCCTACACACCTTATTCAGTTACACCAGCTCTGTCAGGAGGAATGGGCCAAAATTCACCCAACTTATTGTGGGAAGCTTGTGGAAGACTACCCGAAATGTTTGAACCAAGTTAAACAATTTAATGGCAATGCTACCAAATACTAATTGAGTATATGTAAACTTCTGACCCACTGGGAATGTGATGAAAAATAAAAGCTGAAATACATCATTCTCTCTACTATTATTCTGACATTTCACATTCTTAAAATGAGGTGGTGATCCTAACTGACCTAAGACAGGGAATATTTACTTGGATTAAATGTCAGGAATTGTGAAAAACAGAGTGTAAATGTATTTGGCTAAGGTGTATGTAAACTTCCGACTTGAACTGTAGATATCCCTGTTCAATATCACTTACGCTTCCATTTCTTGACCTGTTGTCTGGGACAGTGATGTTGTTTCGATGTGGCAATTCGTAGGCAAGTTCTCAGCATTTGAGGCTGCTAAGCCCATGAAACTGGTCTCAGAGATTCTTTATATGTTTAGCAAGTTCAGACTCCATGTCATCAGATAAGACCTTGTGTGTCTCTGCTACTCTATCACAGCCTCTGTTTCACACAGGAATATGCTTGTTTTATTTTTTGTCAGTGTCATAAGATAGGTTTTTATTCAATTGGCGACTGATTGTCAGGGGAATATTCTAAAACCTGCATAAAGAAAATATACACATTTTCTCACAAGTTGTCTGTTTTCAGAAACGGATTAATTGCAGATGAAGATCGGTGTGTGATGACTTATATTTTCATGTAACAAATACAAATCTAAAGTTTAATGTGTTTCCATCACATTTTCAAGTACCGATAGTTTTGTCACCTAAAGTGTTGTGTTAAATAGCAAATGTGCCTACTCTGGTCTTGGCACGTGTGCTCTTGCCAACAACTCGCAGATACAGTGCAGTGCTGATAGGCAGTGCTGGTAGGCAGTGCTGATAGGCAGTGCTGATAGGCAGTGCTGGTAGACAGTGCTGGTAGGCAGTGCTGGTAGGCTGTGCTGGTAGGCAGTGCTGATAGGCAGTGCTGGTAGGCTGTGCTGGTAGGCTGTGCTGGTAGGCTGTGCTAGTAGGCTGTGCTGGTAGGCTAGTCTATATGAGATTATTATGGATAAGAGCGAGAATATTTTTATTTGTCAAACGGCAGTCAAGCATCGATATTCATGTTACCAGAATAAGTGGAAAGGAGCATACTGGAAAGGAGCATCAAGCTCATCACTGTGCACTTTCACCACCCTGTGAAGTTCAGAACTTATTTCATCTGTAGCCTAATAAACTGCATGGTTTCCTGAGTCTTAGTGGGAGGACCACACACCATATCATCATGTGACTTCAAGTTTAAAAATATATATATTTTTCTTTTCACCTTTATTTAACCAGGTAGGCCATTTGAGAACAAGTTCTCATTTACAACTGCGACCTGGCCAAGATAAAGCAAAGCAGTGCGACAAAAACAACAACACAGAGTTACACATGGGAAAAACAGACAGTTTACTTCGATATGATGGTTATTATATCAATATTTGAGCATAAAGGTGTTTCCGTCGCCATAGCTGATTTTACTGACACAAAAAGATCCCACCATGTCGAACAAACAAATGATCTGCTCGAAAGGACTTCTTTCCTTCTCTCACTTCATTGGCTGCTCTTTCAAGAACCTCAAAGGGTGCTCGAGCCCTGCTTGTTTAACGTTTGTATACACAAAGAAATGCACATCTTCAGTCCACATGCATGATAAATTGCATAAAATTGACAAAATGTCATCATAATTTGTATGGGGTATGGCGGCCACTTGCTCAATTTACCACATGGCATATTGTACAACTTACCCCAAAGCAAATATTTTGACTATATTAGCCTACACAGCTACAAGGATGCACTTTCATGCTAGGTTTAGGACCTCATATTGTAGCTTATAGAAACCTCAACTGATGCATGAAACTATCTTAAAACAATCTACATTGGTTTAGATACAAGCATCATTAAACCTTTAACACAATAAATTAATTTGCTTAACACTTTTTACATGTGGTTTCGTACTTCACAGACTCCATTAGAAGATGACATCTTCATAGATATTTGGTAAAATTATACAGTTTGTGTATGGTTTCCTAGAAACAAAGGATGGCTCAACTAACCCTTTGGCTCAACTTACCCCTGCACCCTACAGTTTTGTTTTCACTCCGTTTCAACGCTCTAGCTTAAATTTTTCAACACAGTCATGCCTTATTTATGGTGTTGAGGATGACGTCACTCTAGCCGTGTTCTGTGTGGGCTGAACTCACTAGACTGTGTTTCTTTCCAAAAAGTTATCCCCCATTGACTCCCCTCTGCAGATCTAAGATGACTGGGTGGTTGTAAGCAATAGCTAGTTATGTTTTCTTCAACCCCCCAAGCCCTCTGTAAAATGTGTGAAGGGAGGGACCCTAAAGCTCCCATGGATATGATCCAGCATGTTGCTATGCACATTTATAGTGCTTTCAGGCCAGAGAAAGGTCATTCCATCTGGGACAGAGCTTTCAGTTGTGAAACAAGTAATACCCCACCACTTGTTTTCTTTGGAGATGACAGCGTCCAAACATAACAATCTGTTTTAAGTAATGCTAATTCAAGCTAGAACTATTTGAGAATGTTTGAAGCATCCTTTATTATCTGTGTTCGTCATAGTATTCCTCCATTTTAGGAAGCATCTTTTTTGTTGTGTCATCCATTCAAGCTATTTCTGATGGCCTGTCAAGCATTTCCCATGTGATATGGCACAGTGTGGAGATGTGTAGTCTGTCTGTCAGTTTCACTAACTTCTGTTGCTCCTTGAAGTTTGTTTCAAAGCAGATACTTCTTAATGTAGGAAAAGTTGGCTATGCACAGAGTGTACACTTGGCCTGTCACAGGGAGATGAGAGTTTCTGATTGCCTCTGTCTGTGGCACTGACAAGAGACAGGCTTTCATGAGAACACAGACGTGGAAGAACAGGATAGAGCTTTGTCAGAATAAAGACCACCATCTTAGGAAGTGACTGGAGGCTCATACAGAGGCTGCTGTGTGTGACTGTCTTTCTCTTAGAATTGTTAGAACATGCCGGTATCAGAGAACCCAACTTCATATTCAGTTTTTCATGTTTTGCGAAAATCTTTGCTTTTCTTGTTTTGAAATCTATAGCTCTGTGACGATGCAATCACACAAACAGAGAGAAAGAAAGAGAAAGAACAACATAGATATCAAACAACCCCACAAAAACATATGTTGCCATTATCCACCCAGCATCTGTGCCCCTAATGGAATGATTCACCAACATTATACATTTTTTATACAGCCCTGTGAAATCAATTACAGACCCAGAGGAGGTTTTCCTCCAGGCCCTGCCTTGCCCAATGGTGGTTCAGTCCCATGATGGTCACACTCTAGAGGGAACAAGTCCGCCCTAAGACCAAGCACCCAGCCTCCAGGCAGGTCCATGGTTTTGTTTATCAATTAATAAGTCAAATCGCTGTCAGATTCAATTCCATCCCAGCTCTGAGACGAGGTGCCACAGTATGAACAGACTCTCCCACTGGGCACTGACATCAATTCAATGTCTATTCCATGTTGGTTCAATGCAATTTCATTGAAATGACGTGGAAACAATGTTGATTCAACCAGTGTGTGCCCAGTGGGCTGTAAGGAGGACCCTAGGGATCTTAATTAATGTGCAAAAACAGCATACAGTACACACTGTTGTTTTGATATGAATGGAGTATTGTTAAGCAGATCAAACAAGAGAAAGGTTTGGAGCGGGTGTTGTAGGAATAGAGGAGCTCCATTGTTAGAATGTGGCCCCAGGGTTGTTTACATGTGGAGACGAGCTGGGAGCTCTAGATTCCTCTGTATTGCTCCTCTCTCTCTCCCATTTGAATGGGGGATGCTGAGGGATGTTGTGCTCTGTGCCTCTCTGACCCTGACGTTCTCATACAGTATAATCATCACTGGTCATCATGCTAAGGACATTGGTTTAAACCTGGAGGGCAGTCATGCAGCGCGATGTAGCTCTTGGCTTTCCTTACCCTTGGTAGAAACCTCTGATTGCATGAACTGTAGTCACTGGAAAACCTCGCTATTCTGTTTGTGGTGTTTCTGTAAGTGATTTTGGACCCCAAGCAGTGTCCTTGAACTACAGCGTAATTACATTTCCACTTGCCATCAGTCTTCCCCGTTAAACCAACATGCTCCTGTGAAAGTGTGCAATTCAATCTACACAAACACAGACTATCCTTTGTAACCTGAAGGTCCCCCTATAAATGAAACATGAATAGCAACATGAATGTCACGTTAGAATACCGATGCATTGCTTAGAGACGACCACACAGACATACAGAGTTCAATGTCTCTCTGGTATTGAAGAGCAGTGAGATACTGATGGCCTACTAAAATAGTGGGTTTGTTGCTCTCTACTCTGTTAAGTCAGGGTCAAGAAGAGCGATATGGAAGGTTGATAGAACCATGAGGTTTGGGACTCTGAGAATAACCTGTTGATTTCCATAGTGGAGCACAGGCGCCCACGGGGCAATCCAATCTCATCAGTCACCCTTACAGTGCCATCCATCTTGCTTTTGACACACACTGTTAGCTTTTGCTTTCTTCATTAGCCAAACATATGGATTATGGAAATGTACCCATTGTAAGGCTGAACAAGTTGATTCATGAATCGGCGGTGTGTAAACACACAGATGCTCAACATTAACCTCACCACCCGTTCAGCCATCTGGTTCTGTGTTTGTGGTGAAAAGGAAACTGTCAAAAAGCTAAAAACATTAGCATATGTTTCATGTCTGGAGTACAGAATGCTGCTTTGTTCCTGTAGCTAATTGCACTTCTGGAGGCCATTTTATCCAGAGTTTACATTGAAACTAGGGCTGAAGTAGGGAAACAAAGCAACAGATATCAGTGGCCTTTAATGTTTAGTACTGGCACACATTACTTGATCTGTTGTACTTGCAATACACATCATATATACAGTATCTACAATATACTGTATATGCAAATATCACATTATTGGTACAATCAAAATGTATCTGAATCTGAATCCAATTTGAATGAATGTAGAACTAGAGAGAAGAATCAGATGCAATACTCTAAATGCGAGAGATTAAAAGGGAGTACCATTAATTTCAGGCGTAGAGAGATTCACGTACAGTATGTACAAATTGACACGGGAGATATAGAAATGATTAAGGCTCTAAGAACACTTGACTTCCTCGTTTATCATGTTGCTTAAAAAAAGAAGACATTTTGAAAGCACTTCATGCTTTGTATACGCAATTCATTTTTTGTATCTGCACATTTTGTGACAGCACACTGATGGCACCGCTGTGCGTTCAGAAATACGCTACCAGAGTGAGCAGTGAATGCCATTTTATGATTGAATTATGACTGAAGGGCAGAAAGAGGCAGGCCTTATCTTAATTTGGGGGCGAGGCGGGGAGGGGGGGGGGGGGGGGGGAAGGGTGCAGACTTACTGAATTGTACAAATGAGGCATTGATACATTCACTATCGTTTTTACTTAATTCAAATGGTGCTTAAACATTCGGAGCACAGGAGATAATGCAAACTTGCATACATTTTTAATGGACTGACAGCATTTGGATCAGAGGGAATTAATTCATCGCTTTGTCGCAGGCCAATATCTCCTTTTACTCAGCCGTTACAAGGAGTTAGTGACTTTGACGAATGGGGAATGAGAAGGGAGATAGCCTGCATATTTACTGGGAGGCAGGCAGGCAGGAAGAGACAGGCTGGGGATGACACAGACTGCCTGTCACTGTGGTTAGGCGAGAGAATAGACATGGAATCAGTTGGAGAGGAAGCTGTATGCTAGAATGGAGAAAGCTGATAATATGGTGGAGGATTGGAATAATCATTTTCTAAACAGTTTCTCAGCATTGAATCAGATACAGCATTACAGGTGCGTCAATAAACAAATGTTTTTTATTTAACTTCTATTTACAGAATAACATTTAAACTAGGAAAACCAACATTCAAAAAATGCCTCTGAATTCCAGTATTACAGTTTCAGTCTACAGAAGGGGTTATTAACATTTATATTGAAAAACGAAACCTTTTATGAAGCAAATGGCAAATTACATTTGGTTAGGCCTGTCTGCAAAACCCTAGATTATTAGGACGTCATGGAACTCATTTCAGAAAGTCAATATAAATGCTCTGAAGAAAATGTACAAGTTTTGCCATCCCCTAAGCTGTTACCCCACTGGGAGAGTAGTTGAATTCCACATCATCATAGCGAGGTACTATATGTGTCATAAATGATTGAGGTCTTCATTAAATACAGATCTTCTCCTTCATCCATGGGGATGGATGTTCAGTTGTTTCCTGCTTTAGGGAACGCAAGATTCCAACAAACACAACTCAGCAGACAGAGACCCTACACTTCATATCCCTGGTGTGAATTTCGCTCCAGGCGCTCTTCTCACCTCTGCTAAGGATTGATCGACCCTCCTTCAGTCTGTTTACATCCACTTCCCCTCAACACAACTTTCCCTGCCTGTTAGGAAACAATAGGAGGTTTTTACAAAGATTACTTTTGCAAAGATAACTCCCCAGACTATGGTTATGATATCCTGTCATGCTCTTCTCTATTGAACCAAAGCACTTTAGGTGAATCTCATCATTTTAATCGGTTTAATTTTCTTCTTTCCTGTTTGACGCTAGTCTTGTGTGAAGAGGTAAGTGAGCTAAGTGGTTTACGACATCCCTCCCTCCCTCCCCGACATACACATTAAATAGTTATGAGAAGTCTGGGGTGGCTATGGATTGGATTATTTAGCTTTAGGCTTGTGATGTTAGTAGATGACAGTTGAATATCTGTTTGCTGCAGTATTTGCTTCAAACTAATAATGATCCATGTTTATGTTGACACCAATCTTCTTTTTGATTAGTCTTCTTGAATGAGGATCAAATGAAGCATAACTCAATCAATATTAAAAGTGATGCTTAAACTTTGGATCAATCCTCCTGTCATTTACTTTATCTAGATCTATCATTTCTCAAGTTCACAAGGTCATGCCATGCATTGTCCTCATTCAATATAAGTTGTGTGGTACAGTATATTCCTTGATGACTACTGTACCACACTTACGAACAACCTAGTTAATTCTATCTTAGACACATTCAGTTCACTGATTATATGAAATAATGTGATGTTAGTTGAAGTGGCAGGCTCTCATAGTGATTGCTGTATTTTTCATTAGCCCAAAAGACATAGACCTTCAAATATTCCTTGAGGATGGTGACAAGTTATGCCAGGCGTGATGCAGAATTAAGCCAGCGTGAAATCTATCCATCACACAGTGGTGTTTACTATGAAGTGATTCAATCACATAAGAAATTAAGTATAATAAATACATCCTTAATACAGTAAAGGGTCACCTCCAACTTCCTTTAAATGTTGAGAGAAACTGACAGGAGAAAGAGTTCAAATGATTCTATTACATTGAAAGAAAATCCTCCTATTTGTGACAGTGTGACTCCAGATGTAAAATCTGATTGCTTTAGCCCAGTAAGGGTCAAGAGCATTTGGGTTATTGTCATCATGGTGTTCCATGGCTCTAGTTGTGCTGTGGAGGGATTCTGGCAGAGCACAGGGTGAGGGAGAGGAATAATAGCAGCCATGTCACAGGACCTGATAGGCTGTTATTAGCTGCTACAGAGACCTTTAATGCTTTTAATAGATTTCAATAATTATCCTACGACAGCCTAAAATCTCCCTCCAATCCAAATGTCATTGACACAGCAGGTCAAAGAGCAGCCATTTGTGAGCTCATGAGGGGAGAAATCTATATGAAAACGATTTTTGGTTGGCTTTACTGCATTATATGAATATCAAATCATTCTTATTAGCAGGAATATTAATCATAATATTTCCCTAATTTTAACAACTCAGACCTATTTTTCTCTTGTTGAATTCTATTATTCTCTCCAGCCTTCATGTCTAAGTGAGAGGGTATCAGTTCCCTATTGATTCAGTTGTACAAATATACCACTGTCTGAACAGAGTGAACCTTATGTTGGAGGAAGCCTTCATTAAATAAAATAATAATAATGCAACTCCTTTGTAAATGTTGATGAAAATACAAAAGAAGAGCTGTGGCCCTGCCTTGTCTGTGTATCTGAATTCAATAAAGACACTGCTAATTTCCCTCTGGAAATAACACTGCTCAAAGGCTAGAAAATGAAGAAAAAAAACTGTTCTCATTCGCATCTCTGCAAATCCACAAAATTAGGGCTTGTCTTAGTTTCACCCCTCTCTTGTCTTTTCCCCCTAGATCTCCCCAAGGCCAGATGCCAAAGAAGAGAAAACAGAAAAATCACACATTGTCAGAGACACTAGAGAGTGTGTTATTCAGGATGGCTATGAGCAAGAAACTAGATATTGTCATCTTGCACAAGCACATAAATCAGTCTCTCACCAATCATATACGTTGGGCTGTGAAGGGTCAATCAAACAGGAAGCAAACACTTGTGCGTTGCAGAGGGGCTGTAAATGAGCATACGAGAGCTAGAGAGAGAGTAAATCTCAACGACATATCATGTCCTAAGAGTATACAGCCAGAGTGACCAAGGTCAGCCTGACAGCTACTGTAGAGGAAGCACTCTGCTTCCAACCTCCACCTCTGATTTAGACCTGAAGATGGGAACGAGTCTCCATTTTACATGTCATTTCTGCCGGCATCTCCTCTTACTGCCTCAACAATCACCACCACTGTAATGCACACGCTGATGGCGTCTGGAGCAGACCAATGTCTCTCTGTTTGTGTGTGAAGAGACGGTTTCTGTGGAAAATTGGAGGGAAGACACTTACTTTCAAACCTCAGAGTGAGAGGAATTCTGCAACAGAGTGGATTCATAACCCCAAACAACTCTGGGAACTGAAAAGAGAGTACATTATGTTAAATGGCAAGATTTATACAATGCATTTATACTTGTACTTTGGGGAGAAAACTGGCAACCACAACAGAGTGTAAATCTAGATCTAATGAATTGCTTTCATAAAGGACTATTTTCTTCCCAGTTCAGTAATCTCATTGTACTTTATGAAACATTTTCCTCCAGAGATCTGCACAAGGGGAGGTAACCAGGTAATATATATTTTGGTTTCCAGCCGACTGATTTCTAAGTCACTCTTCATTCAGTGGGGAGACAGACTGTAGAAGATAAAGATGCAAGACTGAAGGAAAAGAAAATGAAATGTGCCTAACCCTCTCCCTCCCAAACAACTTTGTCCTTTGAGTATTGACACTGATATCAGTCCAGTGTCTCCAATACAAGAGGATACAAAAGGACTCATCTTCTCAGCCCTGTAATGGATAGAAACATGATATTAACATGGCTCCCTCAATTAGGAAGAGTGCTGGGGCTCCTATGGTGTCTTTAATAACGCACTGCTTAGCAGAGGTAGAAAACAATGTTCCTTTTGCTTCACCACTGCTTAGCAGAGATAGAAAACAATGTTCCTTTTGCTTCACCACTGCTTAGCAGAGATAGAAAACAATGTTCCTTTTGCTTCACCACTGCTTAGCAGAGATAGAAAACAATGTTCCTTTGCTTCTTAGCAGAGATAGAAAACAATGTTCCTTTGCTTCACCACTGCTTAGCAGAGGTAGAAAACAATGTTCCTTTGCTTCTTAGCAGAGATAGTAAACAATGTTCCTTTGCTTCACCACTGCTTAGCAGAGATAGAAAACAATGTTCCTTTGCTTCTTAGCAGAGATAGAAAACAATGTTCCTTTGCTTCACCACTGCTTAGCAGAGATAGAAAACAATGTTCCTTTGCTTCACCACTGCTTAGTAGAGATAGAAAACAATGTTCCTTTGCTTCACCACTGCTTCTAAGATCCTCAATGGGAGATGCTGTGTAAGTTTATATAAAAATGGAATCTCCTTTTCAGCCATGCAGGTATGGAGCCCCACTGAGACCTGTGCCTAGTGAGCCATAATGGCTATGGCCGAGCCATTACATCATTTTTGCTGCTACAGTGACGGACCAGATACACTGAATCAGCATTTCAAGATATTATGCGACTGTAGGTTTCCCAGAGATGTCAACACAGTAAGTATTCGATTAACAATGAGTATGTGTCCTCTGCTTGGTCCTGTAACCTCGCATAGACCTGAAAACATCATTTTGTTTATCCCCTAAAAGTGTCCATCATGACTGTGTGTGAGAGAAGGGGCAGAGTGAGCCTTGGGGCCAATTTGGAGCACGTAAAGCATCTTCATTGAAATGCCTGGTTCTCTTATAAAAGGGGTTCTCTGCTGGAGCCAGTTAAGTGTGACCGGATTTAATCAGAGCTCATGACTCTATCCTAGAGCAACCCGAGTTCCATTAAAACCATTATTTATACCAAATAGGGTCTAAACGTTTCAGCGTTTGCACGTTTCCTCAACATAATCGCAGACTTTAATTAAAAGCTGAGAATCCGCATCAACGAACACACTCTGCTGTTGAAAAGCCATTTACAAAATCCTAATGGAATTCATTATTTTCTCTATTTGCAAACTCCTCGCACAGGAGCTGAGCAACTTAACAT
The DNA here is from genome assembly GCF_965601325.2 of Salmo salar. NCBI lineage: Eukaryota > Metazoa > Chordata > Actinopteri > Salmoniformes > Salmonidae > Salmo > Salmo salar. The sequence continues at coordinate 42,239,882 of NC_138305.1, read as the reverse complement.
GAACAGTTGATCTCCTTCTTGGTCTGTCTGACAGCTGGCTTCTGTCTCCATGTGAGCTGATATAGAAACAGCCTGCGTTGCATACAGGCAGGACCAGTAGCGCAGACAGCCTGGCCCCGTTCTCAAAAAATTTTCCCCCTAGAAATGGGATGGAAGGAAGAAGCCGTCTCAGGAGACTGTCAGGGGCCTGAGTGAGTGTGTTGCGACTTTGTGATTATGTCCTGCATGCTTTCAAATATAGGCTTCCTCAAAGTCAGGGGTTTAAAGAAGATGGTTTATGTTGCTTCATCGCGCCGCTCCAAAACATATCACATGACCCCCTCTCTCACTCGACACAGTATAATATGGGAGTATCTGCGCTCTACATGCTAATGAACAGACATTTGGGAGCCTCTACATGTGAGAGGACAGGGGAAGTGCACAGGAAATTGCATTTGACATCAAGGCGAACATGTCCAATTAGGATATGGCTTTCAAGTGAACCAGAGAACACAGAAAAGAGCATCTCAGATCTCTGCATTAAAGTAATGAACTCCAAAACATTGTGATTGACTCACCAAAGAACTTGACATTATGTATGATTCGGGCCTGTCTAGAATGCTTTCATCCTTAGCACATGGACAGCTCTTGTACCGCTGAGGTTGAATCTCTCCTACAATGAGAGAGGAAGCTGAGAGGGAGAGCCTGTTCAGTGACTCCAGCACTCCGACAATGCACTCTTGCACCTTTCTCATGAATTGCACGCCAATCTCCAAAACCATTTCAACCAGTTGAGTGGTCCCAGGTTATGGCTGCAAAGGTAACTTCAAAGCTGCATCCTGAAGGACTACACTCAAGAATGAGACCACTATTTAGATTGAAGTTGTGTAGATCACACTGATCCCTTTGCATCGCTCCATGATCACGGATTGTGATTGAAGCCCTGGCCTGATGAATCCTGATGAATGACTGTGATTAGTCTAAACTGACAGATTGTGCATAGCCTGCCAATGGCATCAAGACATCATCACAGCGTCTTTAAATCAATGTCAAAATACGGAATAATCTTATTTAAAACACTAATCTCATCTGCCACAGTTTACTGAATGGCATTACTCTTAAGATAAAGTTTTCACAGTGCCTCTCAAGCTTGATTATGTATGCTGTCCCTGTATTTACCCAAGATGGGTATTCTCAGTGGGCGCAGCTATGAATTAAATCATGCACGGAGAGCAATCCACAAATTGTTCATGGTAAAACAGCATTCTCAATAATTAGTGCATTTCTTCCTCTGGAGCGTAGCACCTTTTCTCCAGTCTTCTTTCATGTAGTGGGTAGCCTAAGGTGACAAGCTTGCAAAGAGATGAATTAGTTTGCATGGATCCCAGGGGCAGTACGGCTCCTCTCCTCATCTCTCCATGTGAATGTTACACAAGGCCATCTACAGTCTGCCTGCATTGGCCTTCTCTCAGCTGTTATTTTCAGTCACTTTTATTGATGAGAGATAGGAGAGACACAAAAGTGTGATGGATCTGCAATCAAATAGAGTTGCATAAAGCTTACCTTCTTTTTTTAACTTGTTATTATTTTTACTGCATCAGGATCGCATACACAGAAGTTTCGGCTTAACATGCTTCTTCAGTGCGTGTGGCTTACAATCAGAAACAGCATTTATAGGGAACCCAGGTGAGCATCTGGTGAGCAGCAGGTGCTTCTCATCAGGGTTGTCAGTCATCTGCCAATCAGGGATGTGGCTTCTCTTGTTCACCTGTATACGTGTTACAATCCAAAAGTAATACAGAATTACAGAGTATGGGAGGGGCAGATGGAGAGGGAGAAAAGAGTACCTCGATATAGACATCCTTTCTCTAACTAACGTCAGCAAATGCATTGTAACCGATACCACCAAATTGATTACACAGTGAGATTCATCTGTTGATTTTGTCCCCATATTTGAAAGCGCTATGATTCATTTATTTACTTTCCAGTCCTCCAGTCAGTCTCTCTCTCTCTCTCTCTCTTTCTCTCTCTCTCTCTCTCTCTCTCTCTCTCTCTCTCTCTCCGATGTAATAAGTCTTTTGAATGTTTCCGCAGAGTGCTGCAAAAGCTTGGTTTGTGTTTCTTGGCCAAGGCTGAATAGCATTTACCAGGAATGCTTTATCTTCTGCTGTAATTATAGAACAATGTCATTTTTGTCTAGCATTTGTACATTCAGCATTTTTCAAGCAAGTTGTCGAGACAAAAGAGGTTTTGGACAGCCGGTTCAAAGCTGCTCGGTGAAGGAGGGTGACAGACGAACAAAAAGGGTTTGATGTTATTAGTCTGTGTGATCGGAGAGAAGAACAAGTCTGATTTTCAGGCATAGACAGTTATGTCTGCTTACTGGACCCTCTGGCTCCATCCAAACTCCAGGCCGATCAATACAGCTGGCCACAGAGACACTCTAACTCCATAACACCCTGCAGCTACTAGCCAGGACTTAGCAATGGAAAACGAGAAGGAAAATAGCTTCTGTCTGCTGACTGCAACAATGGAATCTAAATTGGTTTTGTAGAACATGAATGTGTGTCTCCAGATGTCCACCATCATTGGCCAGAGTATATGGGATCTCATTCATGTGTATAACTATAGTGCCTATCCCATAGCTCAAAGTAAGATTGAGTGGTGAAGGAGCCCATGGAGAATGGCTGTGATGTTAATGTGGGGGCCTATTTGAAGCGGAGGCTCCGGGAACTCATCTGGGATCTGTCATCACCATGCTGTTCCTCCGAATTAGTGGGACCACAGAGAGACACGGGGGGAGTCACACTGGGAGAATGATGCAGGTCTGTCAGGGAGGCACACACTCTGTACCCAGCATCAAAAGTGCTCCAGTTTGTTAGCCAGTGCACAATGTGTGTGTGTGTGTGTGTGTGTGTGTGTGTGTGTGTGTGTGTGTGTGTGTGTGTGTGTGTGTGTGTGTGTGTGTGTGTGCACGGGCTCGAGTGGATGTGCTAAGTGGAGAAAACCTATTTCTCTAACCTATATCATGTCATTGCTGTTTTTTTCATCAAGTGTTCTTATCTAAATGATCTTAGCATGACCTTTAATTGGCTCATCCAATATATCCCTTTCTCCCCATGGAAATGAATCCAAGATGATTGGTATAACTATTCATGAAAACCTACAGTAGGACATTTAGGTCTAGATCCAACATCATGTTCCATAGATCATTTATACCTACAGCGCCTTCAGAAAGTATTTACACCTGTCACAGGCGTCAGAATGAGCAGACCAAGGTGCAGCGTGGAATATGTTCATCTTGTAGATTTAATGAAAAATGAACACTTTAAAAATTAAACAAAAATGACAGCCGACAGTTCCGTCAGGTACTTACAACTAAACGGAAAACAACTACCCACAAAAAACAAAGGAAAAACAGGCTGCCTAAGTATGGCTTCCAATCAGAGACAACGATAGACACCTGCCTCTGATTGGAAACCATACCCGGCCAAACATGAAAACCAAAACATAGAATGCCCACCCACCTATCACACCCTGGCCTAGCTAAATAGAGAAAACCCAGCTCTCCTAGGTCAGAGCGTGACAACACCCCTTGACTTTTTCTATATTTTGCTGTGCCACAGCCTGAATTTATAATTGATTAAATTAAGATTCTTTTGTCACTGGCCTACACATAATACCCCATAATGTCAAAGTGGAATTATGTTTTTCGAAATTTTTACAAATTAATTACAAATTAAAAGCTGAGTCAATAAGATTTCAACCCCTTTTTAATGGCAAGCCAAACTAAGTTCAAGAGTAAACATTTGCTTAACAAGCCACATAATAAGTTGCATGGACTCACTCTGTGCGCAATAATAGTGTTTAACAGGATTTTTGAATGACTACCTCATCTCTGTACCCCACACATACAATTATCTGTAAGGTCTCTCAGTCGAGCAGTGAATCTCAAACACATATTCGACCACAAAGTGTTTGTATTGGATGTTTTATATGTAGCCCTATATGGTCAACTCTTTTATGATAAGTTGCACTGCATAAAAGCATGACATATCTCATGACAATTACATTTACTGCATCTCAAACACGTGTACCTGTGTCTTCTGAACATGTTCTTCTCTGATCTGCTATACCTCAGAGCAGATATTCGTCTTTTTTGATTCAACACCTTACATCCATGCTGCGGTATTCAGCCCTTCGGTGCATGAAACCACTTCTGTAAGTACGTTTACATGCACACTAATAATTCGATATTAAACTGATTATGGCAGTAGGCAGATTAAGCAATAATCATGTAAAGACCTTAATCTGTTTCTCTTAAATCGGCGTAAGGTCAAAATCGAAGTAAGCATACGCCAATTAAAACACCTGGTTTTCTGAGCAATCTTTCTGAGCAGCTGAATGTACGCATCTTAGAAGTAGTTTTCACATACAAACTTTACATGTCCGAACTCAGAATCAAATATGCTTCCCAAAAATAACATGTTCGCTGTGGTAGAATGTTTATTTTGACTGGCGACTTTCTGCGTTTTTCAGTGGCAGCAGGTAGCCTGATTTCAGATGTCCATGTAAACAGGATTATTAGTGAAATCGTTCTTCTTGCAAATCATGTAAACATTTAAATCAAACTATTATATTAATCTGGTTATCCATAATAATCACATGATTGTGTGCATGTAACCATACTCACTGTGATCATGTGTGAAATGCTTTGATTGGATCCCCTTTCAAAAGTACCAATTCAGTCATCATTCCGTCATCTTTCAGTCATCATTCAGTCATCATTTGGTCATCATTCAGTCATCCTTCATTCATGCCTGAAGTGAAACCTTTTCACATGTTTTCTGTCAAGTCCAGAGCACGTGCTTGAAATGAAAGGCTTATAATGTCTTAAACAGGGACATGCACAGGTGGCAGGAGATGGAGACTGGAGGAGTGTTTGCATGCATCTCACCTCGTATTGGTTGAAGCATTGCTAAAAATCTGAGCAGATTGAGGCAATTGCTCAAAATGCACTTTTAGGTTCTCAAAGCTCTGAAACCAGTTTACGGTGCTAATGACTTCAAGAAAGGTAGCATCAGTCGAAGCAGCGCTGCAAAAATAATTTTCTCGATACAGTACTTTCTCGCTATTCTACAGACGAAAGCTGAAAAGAGAGCTGTCCGCCAATTCTCTGACTCATTCATGTAAAGTCTTGATTTGTCAAGTGTTGATTTATTTGCTGACCAGTAGGTTTACTTGACTATTAGTTCCTGCATACAATATCCTTCAATCAAGGCTATAGTAAGAGAGCAAGTTTGTATATACTCAACACTTAAAATGAATCAGGGGGAATAACAACAACACTACTAATCCAGAAATAAAGTATTGTGTAATTAGTCAGATGCTCAATTAAGTTCTGGGTCCATACCTGCATTAAGTGCCCAATTGTCATACTTACTTAATAATATAAAAGGACTCAAGTAAAAGTGAGTCACCGAGTAAAATACTACTTGAGTAAAAGTCTAAAACTAGTATTTGGTTTGAAATATACTTAAGTATCAAATCAAATCATAGAAATCCTTGCGATTGCTTATATTAAGCAAACCAGACAGAACAATGTTCTTGTTTTTTAATTTATAGATAGCCAGGGGAACTACAACACACAGACATCAGTTACAAACTAAGAATTTGTGTCTAGTGAGTCCGCCAAATCAGAGGCAGTAGGCATAAGAATTGCGTGATTTGGACCATTTTCATGTCCTGCTAAGCATTCAAAATGGAACGAGTACTTTTGGGAGTCAGGGAAAATGTATGGACTAAAAAGTACATAATTGCCTTTAGGAATGTAGTGAAGTAAAAGTTGTCAAAAATATTAATAGTAAAATACAGATACCCCAAAAACGACTTAAGTAGTTCTTTAAAGTATTTCTACTTGAGTACTTTACACCACTGCATACGTTTTAAGAGAAGAGAAGGAAGAACTCTACTCTCTCTCTTTGCAAGTTACAGGCAAGTCTATGGACCAAATGTCCCCCCCATTCCGAAATTTGAATGATGCCAACACCTGCAAAATTGTTTTTTGTGCAAAGCACAGGAACTAATGCTGCTCGTTATCTCATGCATCCCATTGTATCATGACAGATCTACAGTACTATTTATGTTTACATAATCTGTCCACAGAACCTTTACTAACATCCCAGGCCACTACTTCCCCTCTCTAATGAACATCAGACTATCTCTCTAATGAACATTAGACTATCTCTCTAATAAACATTAGACTATCTCTCTAATGAACATCAGACAACAGTGAGCTCCAAAAGTATTGGGATCGTGACCATGTTTTGTTTGTTTTGGCTCTGTACTCCAGCACTTTGGATTTGAAATGATTCAATGACTATGAGGTTAAAGTGCAGACTGTCAGCTTTAATTTGAGAGCATTTTCATCCATATCTGGTGAACCGTTTTAGAAATTATAGCACTTTTTGTACACATTCCCCACATTTTTGGGGACCAAAAGTATTGGGACAAATTCACTTAAACGTGTATTAAAGTAGTCAAACTGTCACGCCCTGACCTGAGAGAGACGGTTTATTTCTCTATTTTGTTAGGTCAGGGTGTGGGGTGGGCATTCTATGTTTTGTATTTCTTTGTTTTGGGCCGAGTATGGTTCCTAATCAGAGGCAGCTGTCTATCGTTGTCTCTGATTAGGAATCATACTTAGGCAGCCTTTTCCCACCTGTGTTTGTGGGTAGTTGTTTTCTGTTTTGTGTTTCTGTACCTGACAGAACTGTGCGCTTTCGTTTCCCTTTGTTATTTTTGTTTGAGTGTTTGTTTGATTTAAATAAATAATCATGAACACCTGCCACGCTGCATCTTGGTCACCTCTCTACGACAATCGTTACAGGACTACCCACCACAACTGATCAAGCAGCGTGCCCGGGAGGAGATGGATTCCTGGTCTCTGGAGGAGTTGGAGAGGATAGATTGGACTTGGGGCCAAGTATTGGAGAGATACAGAAGCCTGCCGGGGAAGCAGGTGAAGGCAGCGAGAGAGGAACTAGCACGGCAAGGACGGAAGCACGAGAGGCAGCCCCCCAATTTTTTTTTTTGGGGGGGGCACACAGGTATATTGGCGGAGTCAGGGTTGAGACCTGAGCCAACTCCCCGTGCTTATCGTGGTGAGCATGTGCCTGCTCCTCGCACTCTCCCTCCAGTGCGCCTCCACAGCCCAGTACGTCCTGTGCCTGCTCCTCGCACTCTCCCTCCAGTGCGCCTCCACAGCCCAGTACGTCCTGTGCCTGCTCCTCGCACTCTCCCTCCAGTGAGTCTATTCAGCCTGGTACGCCCTGTGCCTGCTCCACGTACCAGGCTGTCAGTACGTCTCCTCAGTCTGGTGAGACCCGTTCCGGCGCCACGTAAGAAGCCTCCAGTGATGATCCATGGTCCGAAGCCTCCAGTGATGATCCATGGCATGAAGCCTCCAGTGATGATCCATGGCCCGGAGCCTGTAGGGATGATCCATGGCACGAAGCCTCCAGTGATAATCCATGGCCCGGAGCCTCAAGTGATAATCCATGGCCCGGAGCCTCAAGTGATAATCCATGGCAAGAAGCCTGTAGGGATGATCCATGGCCCGGAGCCTGTAGGGATGATCCATGGCACGAAGCCTCCAGTGATAATCCATGGACCCGGAGCCTGTAGGGATAATCCATGGCAAGAAGCCTGTAGGGATGATCCATGGCCCGGAGCCTGTAGAGATGATCCATGGCACGAAGCCTCCAGTGATAATCCATGGACCCGGAGCCTGTAGGGATAATCCATGGCAAGAAGCCTGTAGGGATGATCCATGGCCCAGAGCCTGTAGAGAAGATCCATGGCACGAAGCCTCCAGTGATAATCCATGGCCCGGAGCCCCGAGTGATGACTCATGGCACAAAGCCTCCAGTGATAATCCATGGCCCAGAGCCTCCAGTGATGATCCATGGCGCGGGGCCTGCAGTGATGATCCATGGCATGGAGCCTGTAGCGACGGCCTACAGTACGGAACCTCCTGAGATGGCCTGCAGCCCAGAACCTCCTGAGATGGCCAGCAGCCCGGAACCTCCTGAGACGGCCTGCAGCCCAGAGTCTTCAGCGGTGGTCGGCAGTTCAGAGCCTCCGGCGATGATCCGCGGTCTGGTTCCTCCGGCGACACAGAAGCGGGGGGGATCAGCGGGCGGAGTGGGGGCTACGCCCCGAACCAGAGCCGCCGCCAAGAATAGATGCCCACCCGGACCCTCCCCTATAGGTTCAGGTTTGCGGCCGGGAGTCCGCACCTTTGGGGGGGTACTGTCACGTCCTGACCTGAGAGAGACGGTTTATTTCTCTATTTTGTTAGGTCAGGGTGTGGGGTGGGCATTCTATGTTTTGTATTTCTTTGTTTTGGGCCGAGTATGGTTCCTAATCAGAGGCAGCTGTCTATTGTTGTCTCTGATTAGGAATCATACTTAGGCAGCCTTTTCCCACCTGTGTTTGTGGGTAGTTGTTTTCTGTTTTGTGTTTCTGTACCTGACAGAACTGTGCGCTTTCGTTTCCCTTTGTTATTTTTGTTCGAGTGTTTGTTTGATTTAAATAAATAATCATGAACACCTGCCACGCTGCATCTTGGTCACCTCTCTACGATGATCGTTACACAAACGTTTAATATTTGGGCCCATTGTCACGACTTCCGCCGAAGTCGGTCCCTCTCCTTGTTCAGGCAGCATTCGGCGGTCGACGTCACCGGCCTTCTAGCCATCGCCGATCCACTTTTCATTTTCCATTTGTTTGTCTTTGTCTTACAGACCTGGTTTCAATCCCCCAATTACTTGTTCATTATTTAACCCTCTGTTCCCCCATGTTTGTTTGTGTAATTGTTTATTGTATTGCGGTCCGTATTGTGTGGCCTTGTATTTACGACGTGTATTGTGATATATTTGGAGTAAAATTGCTTTCTTTACTCTTATCTGCTGTCCTGCGCCTGACTCATCTCACCAGCTACACACAGACGCTTTACACATTCCTAGCACGCAATGATAATCACAAACTTGTTGGATGCATTTGCTTTGTTTTGGTTGTGTTTCAGATTATTTTGTGCCCAGTAAAAATGAATGGTAAATAATGTATTGTGTCATTTTGGAGTCAATTTTATTGTAAATAAGAATATAATATGTTTCTAAACGCTTCTACTTTAATGTGGATGTTACCATTAGACGTGGATTAATGGGCTGTGGGGTGGAGAGGCTCTGGTGTGCGTGTGGGGTGAGTTGATCAGGAATGGAGGACACTTAGTTTGTGGTAGTGTTATGTCAGATTAGGTTGGGATGTGTGGCGCTAATGAGGAAGTAAGTGAGGTGTTGGGGACCTGCTTACCCTGTGGCATTTCTCCTTAGTGCTGTGGCTGCTTGCAGTAATTACTTCTGACTGAATTGTGTAGCAACTCCTATGACACCACAGCCCCCGTCCGATTCCTGCCACCCGGCGGTGGCACATACAATTATCTCACGCTCTGAGCACTGCCTTCCTTCGCTTGTCAGTCATCACCCAACCAGAGGAAATAAGTTAGAAAAGTAGATAGAACGAAAACAACTCTGATTTGACATGAGGCTGAAGAGATTTTGGTTGGTAAAACACTTAAGTAGTAAATTCAAAGTTTGGTCAAACTTAAAACTCAAGGTCTAGCAAGAGCTGTTGTGCAAGCACCTGTTAAGACTGAGGCACAACACTCTGAGGGAGACTGACTTTTTCACAGTGTCTGTAAAATATAAAAAGCTTGTTTCACAGCCTGTGCTAATAACAGAACATTAATCCTAGCCTGGTTCTAATTTCGATATGGTAGCACAGAATTGCTTGTAAAATGGCCCAAAGAAGCAGGCAAACATACAATAAGTCTGTCTCCTTATGGGCCTGCAGGCTGTAAGCCAGCGATCAGCATTAGCCAGAAGCAGTCTGATTTAGAGCACACACAAACAGGAACCTTGAGAATAAATCACCTGGAGATGCAGCAATGTTGTAATTACAAGGATGCAAAACACTTTTCCACATAATTTTGCACAAGGGCACATTGGGATTTTGCATTAAGTATGTTCCCTGAGCGATTTGCAGGAGGTTGCCCTAAATGAATGAGGACTATCTGTAATAATTGGCTGACAGTGTTTAAGTTTTTTTCTCTCCCTCCTTGCCGAATGGCTTTTTTCCAAGTGGCTTAAGTGTTGGTACTGAGCTGAAGTCTGTCTTCCTCATGCCCTTTTGTTCAGTGGTGTAAAGTACTTAAGTACAACTACTTTAAAGTACTTTTTGGGGGTATCTGTACTATTTCTATTTTTGACAACTTTTACTTTTACTTCACAACATTCCTAAAGACAATTATGTACTTTTTACTCCATACATTTTCCCTGACACCCAAAAGTACTCGTTACATTTTGAATGGTTAGCAGGAGAGGAAAAAGGTCCAATTCACGCACTTATCAAGAGAACTGCTGTAACAAGGGTCGTATAAAGGGGACCAAGGCGCAGCGTGTAGAGTGCTCATACTTTACTTTAATGAAAACACTTAAACAAAAAGACAGCCAACAGTTCCGTCAGGTAACTAACAAAATGGAAAACAACTACCCACACCAACACAGGAAAAACAGGCTGCCTTAGTATGGCTTCCAATCAGAGACAACGATAGACAGCTGCCTCTGATTGGAAACCATACCTGGCCAAAACATAGAAAACAAAAACATAGAATGCCCACCCACCTATCACACCCTGACCCAACTAAACAGAGAAAACACAGCTCTCCTAGGTCAGAACTGCCTACTGCCTCTGATCTGGTGGACTCACTAGACACAAATGCTTCATTTGTAAATGATGTCTGCGAGTTGTAGTGTAAATAAAACAATTAAAAAAATTGTGCCGCCTGGTTTGCTTTCGAAAAGTATTCAGACCTCTTCACTTTTTCCACATTTTGTTACGTTACAGCCAAAAACCAAGCCATGAGGTCGAAGGAATTGTCCATAGAGCTACGACACAGGATTGTGTCGAGGCACAGATCTTGGGAAGGGTACCAAAACATTTCTGCAGCATTGCAGGTCCTCAAGAACACAGTGGCCTCCATCATTCTTATATGGAAGAAGTCTGGAACCACCAAGAGTCTTCCTAGAGCTGGCCACCTGGACAAACTGAGCAATCGGGAGAGAAGGGTCTTGGTCAGGGAGGTGACCAAGAATCCGATGGTCACTCTAACAGAGCTCCAGAGTTCCTCTGTGAGATGGGAGAAAATTCTCTGGTCTCTGGTCTGATGAAACCAAGATTGAACCCTTTGGCCTGAATGCCAAGCATCACGTCTGGAGGAAACCTGGCACCATCCCTACGGTGAAGCATGGTGGTGGCAGCATCATGCTGTGGGGATGTTTCTCAACGGCAGAGACTGGGAGACAAGTCAGGATCGAGGGAAGGATGAACAGCGCTAACTACAGAGAGATCCTCAATGAAAACATGCTCCAGAGAATTCAGGACCTCAGACTGGGGTGAAGGTTCACCTTCCAACAGAACAACGACCCTAAGAACACAGCCAAGACAACGCAAGAGTTACTTTGTGACAAGTCTCTGAATGTTCTAGAGTGACCCAGCTTGAGTCCAGACTTGAACCCGAGAGACCTGAAAATAGCTGTGCAGCGAAGCTCCCCATCCAACCTGACAGAGCTTGAGAGGATCTGCAGAGAAGAATGGGAGAAACTCCCCAAATACAGATGTGCCAAGCTTATAGCATCATACCCAAGAGGATTCGAGGCTGTAATCGCTGCCAAAAGTGCTTCAACAAAGTACTGAGTAAAGGCTCTGAATACTTATGTAAATGTCATATTTCCAATTTTTTTTTTTATACATTTGCAAACATTTCTAAAAACCTGTTTTTGCTTTGCCATTATCGGGTGTTGTGTGTAGATTAATGAGGATTTATATTTTATTTGATCAATTTTCAAATAAGGCTGTAACGTAACAAAATGTGGAAAAAGTGAAGGAGTCTGAATAATTTTCGAATGCACTGTTAGCAATTTGACAATATATATATACTTTTTTGTTTTGATACTTAAGTATAATTTTGCAATGTCATTTACTTTTGATACTAAAGTATATTTAAAACCAAATACTTTTTGACTTTTACTCAAGCACTACTTTACTGGGTGACTTTCACTTTTACTTTTTCATTTTCTATTAACCCAAAAGAGTCTAAACCATATCTAAGGCGTGAAGGCGGGATTGTACTTAGCTAGATGGAATTGTTTTAAGAAGGTCATACCAAAGATAATTTAGATATTTGAATTTGAAGACCCCTTGAATCCCCCCAAAAATATGCTAAAAACATTTTATGAAAAACTATTTTTGGCCTTAACTGCTATTAGCCCATACAAATGCATTGAATAACAGATTCATATCATGGAACAACATATAGTGCCCCCAAAAAAATAATCTAAAGGAAGTTTGTTCTGAAGTGTCTGTCCTATAGCTGAAAGATATAAGAAAGATCAGGATTTTTGTTTTTATATACATATATTTTAACTCGTATTTAACCCCATATTTTTGGCACTATATACAGTACTTCCATAAATGTTTTCAACTGGTACCGGGGGACCTTCAGAGGAATCTTGTGAGGCCTGTGGGCATCCTAGAGCAAAACATGTGCGTGTTCGTGAGAGTCTCACCTTTCGACAGAGGGGTCATATTAGTGTGTACCCAAACTGTTTGGACGCTAAAGACAATTTTGTGAGAAGACTGATTTTCGGGATGTCTCATGGTCTGACAAACACCGTCCTAGCTCTGTAACCTTTCACCGCAGATGCGGAAGTGGGACATCAGCAGATGCAGTAGATCCAATGCAAACAGATATCTCTAGCTTAAAGTGACAGATTTTTTGGGGGATTGTTTTATTATGCTAATTAGGGGCACAGACATCGACTCTAGGGGATTTAACGTATCTTTACTTTTACTCAAGTATAACAATTGGGTACTTTTTCCACCACTGCTTTTGCTGTTTTGTAGCTTGAAGCAATACCAGTGTTTGAGAGATTAGTGAGCATACTAATGACTTCTCCCTGTTTGGGTATACTGCATGGAAAATATGCTCCTCCATTCCTAGAGCTGGCGTTATGGGCGGGCCTTAGAGGGTCTGGCCCACCCTACCATACCTCCTTGACCATCCAAATAAAATATAGAAATATTGATTATTTATTTGACTGAGATGCTCGCAGACAGAAAGACTCATCAATCTCAGGGAAAGTATCTGAGTGAATGAAACAGTCTCAGTATGTGTAGACCATGTACTGTATCTGATGCTGTTTGGACAAAAAGAGTATGGCATGTCATACTCTTTTTGTCCAGACAGCATTGGATACATTGCCTACATATAATAATACAGAGGGGCGCTGTTTCGCTCATTCGGATGCTTTCTCCGGAGAGATTGTTTCAGCAGAGAGGAAGAGGCAAAGCAAGAGGGCTCCCTCTAGCCAAAATACAGAATAAGCCAAATGCGTTTCTATGGGCTTAATATGCAGACCTAAGCTTGTTGCCTGCTTTACCGTCTTTGGAACAACAACTCCCATTGTTAGGGCGGAGACATGGGCATCCCGTCATATACAGATCTCTGGTTTCAGCCACTTCTGAATTGGAAAGGAGGGTTGGCGGGTGCACAGTGCACTGTTCGGATGACGGCTTCCCCTAAAGTAAATTGATGTTTTGTCAAAATTATATAATTACTCCTGTCTAAACAAAATCATTCAAAATTCTTCCCCAGAGAGCATGAATTAGCCACAGAGGATCATTTGGTTCTTTAAAATGTTTTATTGTGGATTGTTTCAAATCACAAGCGCGTAGACCTGTGCCAATTTGGGCAGCGCGTGTGGCAATAGGCCTAGCTGATTATTGAGTTGTGGCTGTCTGTGAAAAGCATCTAAAATATGTGTGAAGATAATGTGTCTTGATTATAGTTTTAATTTCTTGTCTTGAGACAAGAAGAAGGGGAGGGTGTGTTGCCAAGATATTGGGTGTAACTCTCCAGAATGCATGCACTCACCTCTCCAGAATGCATGCACTCACCTCTCCAGAATGCATGCACTCACCTCTCCAGAATGCGCTCAGCTGTCTCCTGCCAATTCTTACATAATCATTGTTTCATTGTGTGAATTATTTGCCCTTTGATAGTTCATTTTTATAAATTCCCCATTACATATGTAAAAAGTAGTAAAAGTACCCTTAATCCCATATGTGGTTACATTCATTTCTGTTTTAAAATGTAACCTTTATTTAACTAGGCAAGTCATTAACCTGTTAGGGATAAGGGGCAGTATTTACACGGCAGGATAAAAAAACGTACCCGATTTAATCTGGTTATTACTACTGCCCAGAAACTAGAATATGCATATAATTATTGGCTTTGGATAGAAAACACCCTAAAGTTTCTAAAACTGTTTGAATGGTGTCTGTGAGTATAACAGAACTCATATGGCAGGCAAAAACCTGAGAAGATTCCTTACAGGAAGTGGCCTGTCTGACAATTTCTTGGGCTTCTTGTCTCTCTTTATTGAAAACTGAGGATCTTTGCTGTAACGTGACACTTCCTACGGCTCCCATAGGCTCTCAGAACCCGGAAAAAGCTGAATGATGTCTTTGCAGCCCCTGGCTGAAAAACATTAGCGCTTTTGGATAGTGGTCGGTCAGAGTACTATGAGACTGAGGCGCGTGCACGAGGCGACCCCATGTTTTTATTATCTCTGTCTTTGAACGTAAACAGGGTTTCCCGGGTCGGAATATTATCGCTTTTTACGAAAAAAATTGCATAAAAATTGATTTTAAACAGCGGTTGACATGCTTCGAAGTACGGTAATGGAATATTTAGAATTTTTTTGTCACGAAACGCGTCGGGCGCGCCACCCTTCTTTACCCTTTCGGATAGTGTCTTGAACGCACGAACAAAACGCCGCTATTTGGATATAACTATGGATTATTTTCAACCAAACCAACATTTGTTATTGAAGTAGAAGTCCTGGGAGTGCATTCTGACGAAGAACAGCAAAGGTAATAACATTTTTCTTATAGTAAATCTGACTTTGGTGAGGGCTAAACTTGGTGGGTGTCTAAATAGCTAGCCCGTGATGGCTGGGCTATCTACTCAGAATATTGCAAAATGTGCTTTCACCGAAAAGCTATTTTAAAATCGGACATATCGAGTGCATAGAGGAGTTCTGTATCCATAATTCTTAAAATAATTGTTATGTTTTTTGTGAACGTTTATCGTGAGTAATTTAGTAAATTCACCGGAAGTTTGTGGTGGGTATGCTAGTTCTGAACGTCACATGCTAATGTAAAAAGCTGGTTTTTGATATAAATATGAACTTGATTGAACAAAACATGCATGTATTGTATAACATAATGTCCTAGGATTGTCATCTGATGAAGATCATCAAAGGTTAGTGCTGCATTTAGCTGTGGTTTGGGTTTATGTGACATTATATGCTAGCTTAAAAAATGGGTGTCTGATTATTTCTGGCTGGGTACTCTGCTGACATAATCTAATGTTTTGCTTTCGTTGTAAAGCCTTTTTGAAATCGGACAGTGTGGTTAGATTAAGAACAAATTCTTATTTACAATGACAGCCTACACCAGCCAAACCCGGATGACGGTGGGCCAATTGTGCACCGCCCTATGGGACTCCCACTCATATGATACATTATGATACAGCCTGGATTCGAACCAGGGTGTCTGTAGTGATGCCTCTAGCACTGAGATGCAGTGCCTTAGACCGCTGTGATACAGCCTGGAATGGAACCAGGGTGTCTGTAGTGACGCCTCTAGCACTGAGATGCAGTGCCTTAGACCACTGTGATACAGCCTGGAATGGAACCAGAGTGTCTGTAGTGACGCCTCTACCACTGAGATGCAGTGCCTTAGACCACTGTGATACAGCCTGGAATGGAACCAGGGTGTCTGTAGTGACGCCTCTAGCACTGAGATGCAGTGCCTTAGACCACTGTGATACAGTCTGGAATGGAACCAGGGTGTCTGTAGTGACGCCTTTAACACTGAGATGCAGTGTCTTAGACCGCTGCGCCACCCGGGGGCCATGTATTATTTCCAGTCATTTACCGTTCTCATTCTCGGAGTGGAAACGTTGTTTGCAGAGTTCACAACCTGCTACACTTGTGAGAAACAAGTTTTGGTTTATTTCATAACCATCATTTACGAGTTTTGTCAATTTTTTCATTGACTTTTGCTTGGAGGGCTCCATGCAACTAATGAGCATGTGTCTGGTCTCTCTGTACTGATAAAGTTGAGGAAGCGCGCGCCTGAGCACACATAGAAGAACCTGGCCTGCTGCGTGCATATGTAGGAAAGTGCCCATTTGGGGATGTCCGATTTCTGATTGTCTTAACAAAGCACGTCCACCACTAATAAGCTGAGCTTCTCAGTCATTTTTTCTTCATCTCACACAGTATGTCAACAAGGTCAGTTTTTTTTAACATCTGATTGCGAATGATAATAGTTCCTCACAGTATTTCAAAAATCTTTCCAACATTCTCCCGGCCTCGATAATCACCAAGCCTCGGTGTGAACGACCTAAATATCATGATCTGATAATCCCATATATTCAGTGGACACGTCATAAAATACCTGAACCCTTTTCCCTTGTGCAAAAACAGCTGTCTGTCCCAAGCTCACTGGTGTGGGAAACTGAGGGCAGGGAATAGGCTACTTGATACATTGCAAGTTCGCTAGACAGCTTGGGGCCAGACCCAGTTGATTGATTTGATACGTTGCACTTAACTAGCGATAGCTCAAGTCAAGACCGGTAGAAAGGGAGTCAGACAGGTGGAGTAGAGAGATGAATGTGGAGTAGGTTCTTTTCTACTGTTTTTATTTGTGTATTTTACTTAGTTGACAATGGAACTTATAGGCCTACTGCTGTATTAGCCTATAGGCTATCTCTGAGTTCCATGCGCTCATTTCTTTAGCCGCCATTGGATCATAGTGTAACAATGTGTCCATATGACAAAGGCTGCTGCTCTCGTATTAGTTGAATATTAACTTTTACATTTTTATTATTTTTATTTTTACTATGTTTAACCACGTGAAAATGATTTTGAGAAACAAAAACTTTATTATTGAAATGAAACTATTTTCCACAAAAATGCGGATATGAAAATTATAACTGGCACGCAGATCAGTAGAAGTGGTAGGATAAATTGTAAGCTTCTCCAAACTTGAAACTCACGTGCAGCCTATGGTCTTTACTATAACACCGGGCGCATACATAGGAGGTCCCGTGACAAAAAACGTGACCCTCTATGGAAATCAAATGGCTGTCCAACTGATTCATTCTGGTGCCAGCCCTGTCCATCCCATCTATAATGAATCACTTTATGCAAGCTAGTGGGCTAGCGCCTCATACATCATATTACATGTGCTAAAACCCGCTGTGGTTATGTGTGACTATGGAAACTGAGCTGTCTGATTATGTTCACCCCAGCTAGGGGGTTAAGTAAAGTTTGTTTCTAAGTGAAGTCATGACTGAGAGAACTGTACATTTCACCTTGGAGGGCCTTGGAGGGAACTGTACATTTCACCTTCACCAAGTCAATGACAAGAATATTTAATGACACTGGTGTGAATACAGCCACTATGGGTGTATATTTTTAATAACAGGCATGCCAATCATTCTCTTTCCAACATTGACAGTATTGTCATTAAATATGTAATCACTTCTACCAGGAGAAAGCTGATTGTTTCCCTCATTTTCATCACCTCTCACTTCCTAATTAAGAACAAGTCAAGTCTGTGACTTCATCATACAGAGCTGGTACAAACAAACAAATAAACAAGCACAACCAACAGCAATACTGCTACAATTGTCTCAGCAGTCTCCAATGTATGTATGTTTTGTGTACATACAGTACTTATTATTTGTGGAGAAAATTGCCTGTAATATTGAATACCAGACATGGTGACAACCTGTCCTCATTTTTTCTAACTATAATATGTATATCATTTTTTTACAATAAAAAACGATACATTTCAGACATAAACATCAGTGTATAATCAAACGTCTAGCCGGGAGTGATGATTATCAGTCAAGTCTCACATTCATTCTTTCATTACTCTCTCCAACATTTATACAGGGTTGCTGTGCTGGTTAGCTTTAATTGTGGGCTACAGAGTGGTTATCTAGCTGAACAACACATCATGATTGACAAGCAGATCTCCTCTCTCTCTTTCATTGAGGGGTACTGTAACTAATCCACTCCCCACAATTGTGATAACACGCGGAAGCAACACACAGATTCAGAGTATTACCGGCAATGGGATTTTATGGTGATGTACACTGCGACTCCTTCTTGATTTTCCCTGACTAATGAGAAATGAAAATAAAATCTGATTAAGTATGAAGGTGTACGGGCATATTTCTCCTTTAAATGTGGATGCATTCATACAATTAGTCACTACTTTCATCTAGAATGCAAAAGAGGCTGTCCTGTAGAGCATTTTCGGGAATGCTAGACAAACTACAGAGTTCCTAGAAGTACCCTTTCAATCAAACAGCTATTCATTTTGTACGTACTGTATATTAGTATATGTGATAAACTGCAAATCAGGAAACATCTGAAAAATGTCACCAGTTTCAGTCACTGGCTGTTTTGGTGAATAGGCTAGTTGTTTTGATAAATAGTCCATAATCCACAAAGGCAAAGGGCGAGTCAGCCACTATGGCACAGGGATGTCTCCATTTGTCTGAGACATACACTGTACAGCTACAGCAATAGCTAAGTGAGCACACCCTGTTTGAAATTCTGAGTGTGGCACATCTAAAATTTAAACAGCCCACATAACAGCGTCCTCTCCGTGACCTGTAAAGGTGACAATATGGCTCTGTATTGTGAGTGTCAGTGTTTAACTATGTGATCAGGGAAAGCAGATCTACATGGCTCCCACATAAGTGTCCTCTTAGGAGTCATGAACCTGAAAAATCTTTCTCTATATGTTGATACATCACAGCATGTGCTCTCCTTTCCCCAGGAGAATGACAAATAGTCCCCTCTCCCCTCTCTCTACGAGTCAGCCATTCTGGCAGCCACGTATTGATGAATAGCAGTCACACACCACAGTCACATTTCAGAGAGGAGATAATTATGTTAGAGGTTATGAGGCCTTACAGCAGTTACCTTGGAGATTGGCCCTCAGATTCATTCAGACACGGCACAGCCTGTATATCAAGCATGTCTGGGAACCCCGAGCAGAGCCTGAATCCCTTGCAAATCTACCTGTGGCCATGTTGCTTTGCTGAGCCTGAGCCTCTTTAAGTGATGCAGCCTCAGAGGAAGCGTGAAAGATTCTCTGGGCTTACTGATAGAAAGCAGCAGAGCACACAGTAACATGGAGCCCAACTGAAAACCATTCAATTAAAAAATGAATTCAGATGACAGCACATCCCCAGTGCATGGCTGATTATTGCAATGACTGCATCAGTGGGTTGAAATCATCAGTCTCACCGCCTCAATTGCTGAATTATTAATTGATGATATAATCTGGAAAATGGAATACATACTCTACTGTAAACAAGGACTGAAAGGTTTGCTTTCCCTCTAATGTTTTTTTTGTAGAAACATCTATAAATACTTTTCCTGAATTACAGAATAAATGATTTTACACCAGGGGTTGGAACCGTTTTCAGGGAACAGAACCGAAAACCAAACAGAATCAGAACCAAGAATGAAAGGGATCTATACTGTTCTTGTCACGTCCTGACCAGTGAAAGGGGTCATTTGCCATAGTAGAATGGTCAGGGCGTGGCAGAGGGGTTGTTTTGTGTGTTTTGGGGTTTGTTTGTTTCTAGGGGAATGTGTTGTAGTTTTCATTTTCTATGTTTCGTTTTCCAGGTTTGGCCGAGTATGGTTTCCAATCAGAGGCAGGTGTCTTTCGTTGTCTCTGATTGGAAGCCATACTTAGGCAGCCTGTTTTCCTTTGGGTTTTGTGGGTGGTTGTTTTCCGTATAGTCTATGTACCTGACAGAACTATTGGCTGTCGTTTGTTTTTTCTTGTGAAGTGTTACTCATTAAAAGTAAAGAATGAGCACTCAACACGCTGCGCCTTGGTCTAATCCTTTCAACGCCTGTGACAGAACCACCCACCAAAAGAAGACCAAGCAGCGTGGGAGGAGGAGCAAGACCGAGCACTATGGCTTGGAGTCATGGACCTGGGAGGAAATCCTGGATGGGGCAGGACCGTGGACAAGGCCGGGAGAGTATCACCGCCCGCCGGAGGATATAGAGGCAGCGAAGGCGGAACGGCGTTACTGGGAGGAATGGCTGGAACGGCAGGAGGAGGCTGAGAGGCAGCCCCCCCAAAACATTTGGGGGGGGCATACGGGTAGTTTGGCTAGGTCAGAGGGGAGCCCTGACCTAACTTCCCGGGCGTACAGGAGAGAGCCATGGAGCAAACCGGAGCCAAGAAAGGAGTCAAGCGCTGAGTTCAATGCAAGATTCCTGGAAATGGTGCTGGCGGATAGGGCACTGCGGAGCGAGCGTGCAGAGGGGCAAGAAATGCATTACGGGGTAATGCGCACTATCTCGCCCATCCGCACGCACAGTCCGGTGCGGTCGGTACGGGCTCCTCAGCGTTGCCGTGCGAGAGTTGGCCGGCAGCCAGGGAGAAGTGCGCCGCCACAACGGATCTGGTCTCCAGTGCGTCTCCTCGGCCCAGTTTATCCTGCGCCTGCTCTACGCATGGCAGCCCTCATTCCCCAGCACAGCCCAGTTCACCCTGTGCCAGCGCTCCGCCTGTGCCGGGCTACAGTGACCATCCAGCTAGGACGGGGTGTGCCAGCCCTGAGCTCCAGACCTCCAGTAAGCCTCCACGGCCCAGTGTGCCCTGTGCCTGCTCTGCGCACCCAGTCTCCTGTGCGTCTCCCTAGTCTGGTGAGACCAGTTCCAGCTCCCCGTAGGAAGCCTCCAGCAATGATCAACGGTCCGAAGCCTCCAGCGATAATCCATGGCATGAAGCCTCCAGTGATGATCCATGACCCGGAGCCTGTAGGGATGATCCATGGCACGAAGCCTCCAGTGATAACCCATGGCCCGGAGCCTCCAGTGATGATCCATGGCACAAAGCCTCCAGTGATGATCCATGGCACGGAACCAGTAGTGATGATCCATGGCCCGGAACCTACGACGACGCTCCTCAGCCCGGAGCCTCCAGTGACGCTCCTCAGCCCGGAGCCTCCAGCGACCCTCCTCAGCCCGGAGCCTCCAGCGACGCTCCTCAGCCCGGAGCCTCCAGCGACGCTCCTCAGCCCGGATCCTCCAGCAACACCCTTCAGCCCGGGGCCTCCAGCGACGCCGCTCAGCCCGGGGCCTCCAGTGACGCCGCTCAGCCCGGGGCCTCCAGCGACGCTCTCAGCCCGGGGCCTCCAGCGACGATCTGCAGCCCGGAGTCGTCAGCGACGGTCTGCAGCCCGGAGTCTTCAGCGACGGTCTGCAGCCCGGAGTCTTCAGCGACGGTCTGCAGCCCGGAGTCTTCAGCGACGGTCTGCAGCCCGGAGTCTTCAGCGACGGTCTGCAGCCCAGAGCCTTCGGTAACGGTCTGCAGCCCAGAGCCTCCAGCGAGGGTCGGCAGCGCAGAACGGGGGCTACGCTCGGAGCCAGAGCCACCTCCGTAGCTGGAGGATTGGCGGAAGGCTTGGGTGTAGCACAGGAACCGTCATAGACGGTGGCCATCCTCCCTTCCCCCCTTAGGTTTGGGGTTGTTTTTGTGGGGTTTTTGTTTGAGGTGCAGTCAGGGTCTGCACCTTCGGGGAGGGGGGGGGGGGGGGGGGGGGGGGGGCGGTACTGTCACGTCCTGACCAGTGAAAGGGGTCATTTGCCATAGTGGTCAGGGCATGGCAGGGGGGTTGTTTTGTGTGTTTTGGGGTTGGTTTGTTTCTAGGGGAATGTGTTCTAGTTTTCATTTTCTATGTTTTGTTTTCCAGGTTTGGCTGAGTATGGTTTCCAATCAGAGGCAGGTGTCTTTCGTTGTCTCTGATTGGAAGCCATAGGTCATTTGCAATAGTAGAGCGGTCAGGGCGTGACAGGTGGTTGTGTTGGGTGGTTTTGGGTTTTCTGTTTATATGTGGGTTTTTTCTAGTATTCTATTTCTATGTTTTGTTTTCCAGGTTTTGGCCGGGTATGGTTTCCAATCAGAGGCAGGTGTCTTTCGTTGTCTCTGATTGGAAGCCATACCTAGGCAGCCTGTTTTCCTTTGGGTTTTGTGGGTGTTGTTTTCCGTATAGTCTATGTACCTTACAGAACTGTTGGCTGTCGTTTGTTTTTTCTTGTGAAGTGTTACTCATTAAAAGTAAAGAATGAGCACTCAACACACTGCACCTTGGTCTAATCCTTTCAACGCCTGTGACAGTTCTGGAACAGAACCGTTATTTAAAAAGCATGGGAAGAGGTTAATAATGTTCTTTTACTTTCTGGCAATTTTTTCCAGTCCCACAAAAAAATGCAACAAAGAGTCGATGAAAGGCCCTCACTCTGTCACTCAGAAATGTGCCTGCCTGCCAGCTGGAAATCTTTGCCAGTGTGTGTGCATGTGTAGGCTATCTGCCCCTCCCCTCTGAAGCATAGGTTACTGTAGTTTACTGACGTTACAAGCGTGATTCAGAAATTAGGGAGAGATTTTTTATCAGAGAATAATGGATTCACTTTATCAATGCTAACGAATAATACTATAGTCATCACGTTTCACATTGGATTTATTAACTACAAAAAGGTAAGACGTGTTTTTATTTTAATTCTGGTGCCACTGCACACACAAGCTTGTTAGCTAGCTAGATAGCTCTGGTCCAATGTTAAGCCAACTCTTGGGAAGTTGAAAGATATTAATAGTTCCTTCATAGAAGCCGCTCCTCCATAGGTTTAATTCTGTGGGCCTAATTCAGATAATGCATGTCATAACAAGATGCCCAGCGCTTCAAGCCAAGCCTCCTCCTCCACCCTCTCTCGCTCTCTCCCCATATGCAAAATTTCAGTTGCATCTCGTGCCCTACACTTGTCTGTCCAATGCATGTAAACAACTATAGCTTGCCCGCTCCATAGCAAGCTGCTCTATCCGCACTGATTGGTGAAGTAATTCATTAAATATTTCTGAGGTTTAAAAAGGAACCAATATAAACCGTTACTTTTTTTGGTTCTAACCAGTTAAGAACTTTATTTTGCAGGTTGGAACAGTGGAACGGAAGGAAAAAAAATAATGGTTCTGTTCTGAACAAAACGCTTGGAAAATAATTTTGGTTCCAACCCGTTTTGCACACAGATCACTGAAGATGCTTTTCAATACCAAGGACTTTGGTATATGCTACATTTATCCTTAGATAAGCACATGCAATAAGATAGATGTTGTGTCATCATTCAGATGCAGTACTACAATTTGAAGTGTATCTCAAGGCTGACAGAGTTTATTTCAGAGTATATTTTAGAAATGTTTTAAAATCCCTGCGGTAAACAGTATCTCTTTCTGTTGTCGCCTTTGAAATTCAATTTGAATCTAGGCTTATAGTGATTATGTATTTGTGTGTTAACTTTTTACACCACTGTATGTTGATTCAAATGTACTTTAATCAAATAACATGCAATAAGTGGAATGCGATTTTTTAATCATCAAAGCTACGCTTCCTATTTAAACATGGCCGTTACTGTAGCTCTCCAGGAGCGTGTAGTGGTATTCTATTGTTCTGGTCAGCGTTTGTGATATGTTTTACTTGAAAAATACACCTCATTAGCTTGGAAAATAAATATACTTTTAATATCATAATTCCCCCCTCTCCTCCCCCCTCTCCCTGTATATGCCAGGGGTGAGGCCCATGTTTACTTCAATAATTAATGAGTGATTGGGGATACTGATCCAATGCACAGGAAGTGGGTCTGAGTTAAGTGGGAGCAGAGCTGGAGACTGGACATGAATAACCAATGAGCTGGGTTATCCCTCTGAGAACTAGCCTCAGTAATGAAGGAGAACTAGCTGGCTGACATGGACCTGTCCTTTTACCTGACAACAGCAATATGTTTGCTCCTCACACCTCACTGCAGGCAGAATTATGCTACAGCCAACAGGCACAGGTTTTCAAAGCATGCTGTGCTGTAGGATTTGCTGAAGTTGATCTAAGTAAATTCAAGTATGAACACATTTAACAGAGATTGCGTCATTCATAGGGATATTTTGTTCAAAGTAACTAAACAAATCATGATGGCCGCTACTGTCGATTAGTTTTTCCCGGAGGTGCATGTAAATTACCTTGAAAAACAGGTAAGTGAATGAAGTGGAGCCCATTTAACAAGCAGCAGCTCAGTTCACCCAGATGCAGACTGACACCACGATAACTCTGTGATCATGAGGCACAACAGGGGTCTATAGCTACCTGTCAGTCTCTTCAGCCACATTAACAAACTCATACTGGCTGGCCAATTAGTAGCAGACTCAGACAGAAATAAAATAATCTCCATATATTATAACTAACATGAACCTTTAACTTTTGGAGGTGAGTCTAAAGTCTCTCTCCCATGCCAGGAGAGTTATCCTAGCAGGAAATAAACAGAATAATGAATCAAATACACTACTCCTCCATCACCTCCCTCTACTGTGTTCTCAATGGCAAATAATGAGTAACTTCACTCATTTTGTACTACCACCAGGTTCCAATGATTGAGAAGATACATGGTCGATAGTTACAAGTCTAAAGTATTAATGTCACATGCACAAGTACAGTGAAATGCCTTTCTTGCAAACTCAAACCAAACAATTAAATAATCAATAACGTTTTAATACTAGAAAGAATATGAAGAACACCATAAGTAAGTAAGCATACAATATACAGGGTTAGTTCCAATACCATATTTACAATGTGCAGAGATACAGGAGTGATGGAGGTAGATATGTATAGGGGTTAGGTGACAAGGCATCAGGATGTATGACAAACAGAGAAGCAGCAGCTTGTATGTGAGTGGGTGTGCGTGTGTGTAGATTCAGTATTAATGTATGTGCATATTATGTGTGATTGAGCAGATAATGGAGTGTTTGAGTGTGAGTGTGTAGGACCCAGTGAGTGTGCTTAGAGGCAAAACAATAAAAGGTCAATAAAGATAAAAGGTTAACTCAGCTAGTCTGTGTAGCTATTTTGTTAGCTATGTATCACGTATTGCGGGATAGAAGCTGTTCAAGAGCCTGTTGGTGCCAGACTTGATGCACCGGTACCACTTGCCGTGCGGAAGCAGAGATAATAGTCTATGGCTTGGGTGGTTGGAGTCTTTTTTCCAGGCCTTCCTACCACACCACCTGATATAGGTGTCCTGGATGGCAGGGAGCTCGGCCCCAGTGATGTACTGGGTTGTCCGCACCACCCTCTGTAGTGCCATATGATCGAGGGCGGTGCTATTGCCATAGCAGGCAGTGATGCAGCCAGTCAAAATGCTCTTAATGGTCAGGCCTACCACTGTCGTGTCGTCAACAAAATTCATGATGGTGTTGGAGTCATGCGGGAGTACAGGAGGGGACTAAGCACACAACCCTGTGGGGCCACTGTGTTGAAGGTCAGCGTGGTGTAGGTGATGTTGCCTACCCTCACCACCTGGAGTCGGCCCATCAGGAAGTCCAAGTTGCAGAGGGAGGTGTTCAGACCCAGAATCCTAAGCTTGGTGACGAGCTTGGAAGGGACAATGATGTTGAATGCTAAGCTGAAGTCAATGAACAGGTATTCACATAGGTATTCCTCTTATCTAGATGGGGGAGGGCAGTGTGGAGAGCAATTGAGATGGCATCATCTATGGAGCTGTTGGGGCAGTATGCAAATTGGAGTAGTTCTAGGGTATCTGGGATGATGGAGTTAATGTGTGCTATAACCAGCCTCTCAAAGCACTTCATGATTACAGAACTGAGTGCTACAGTGCGGTAGTCAGTGTGGCATGAAGCCTTAAAGTTCTTCGGGATAGGAATGATGGTGGTCATTTTAAAACAAGTGGGGATTACAGACTGGGACAATGACAGGTTGAAAATGACTGTGAATATGCCTGCCAGCTGTTCTGCGCATGCTCTGAGAATGCGCCCTGGAATACCGTCGGGACACGCAGCCTTGCGAGTGTTGACCTGATTAAAGACCTTTCTGACGTCAGCCTCGGAGAGCGTGATCACTCAATCCTCTGGGTTGGTGACAGCCCTCACAACCGGTGCAATGTTGTTATTATCAAAGTGTCTACAAAATGTATTGAGTTCATCTGGTAGAGAGGCATCGTTGGGCAGATCATGGCTGGGTCTTCCTTTGTAATCTTTAATTGACTGTAGCCCCTGCCAAATATGGCGAGCAGCGGTGCCTGTGTAGTATGATTACACCTTATTCCTATATTGTCCTTTTGCTCATTTGATTACTCTGCGGAGGTCATAGCAGGATTTCTTGTACATATTCCTGTTCTCAGCAGTAGCCTCAGGGATGTCTAATGAAAGTATACTCACAGCGGGCACCAGATATGTACGAAAAGTATCCTCACAGGGGGCACCAGTTATGTAAGAAAAGTATCCTCACAGGGGGCACCAGTTATGTAAGAAAGGTATCCTCACAGGGGCCACCAGTTACGTAAGAAAAGTATCCTCACATTGGGTACCAGCTATGAAGAGTACCTTATTTTTTATGGTTAATTTAGATTGGTGCATCCGGTGTGAGGATGATGTTTACAGCAGCATGTACCGATCTATCCATATCCCCACACCAGGTGCTGAAAATGAAGCACAACCCATGGAATGGCAGGAACAAAGTGTATAAACTGCTTTGAGGAGTTTTTTATTTGTTTTACCTAAATGTATTTGCGAGATTAAATAGATAGAAGGCTCTACTTTTTTCCTTAAATGCATATATTTGAGAAACCTTTCAAACTCTTTGACCATTCTTCTGTCTTTCATAACTGTTTTGTCCCTTATGGACTATATAACACAGTGTTATTGTGGCATATATTTTTAGAGCATGATTGACCAAAGTTGAGAGCTGCTCTCAGAGCTGAGATGGAAATGTAATAGAAATCATCATAATTTTCCATCTCAATAAGGATGAATTAATCAAGAGGTTGACAGCTTCTTTTGTGTGTTTTGCTCGACAACCAGTTCATTTTCACAATACAAATATGAATACGCTGTTGCTCCTGGCAACCGATCAAATCCGACGTTGCTCTTGAGAATATAGTCCAATGACTTGAGCCATCTTGGATTAATATTTCATTTGTGAGCAGATGCTTCAAAAGAGGAAAACAGATTAGACTTCTTACCCCTGGGATGACTTTCAAAGGAATCCCATAATGTATCTGCTCCAACAGGGTGCCCTTCTCCACTGGTCTGGGATCAGAAACGCCAACCCTTAGGATGCTGCTATAGTCTCTGTGGGTCACAGCAGGGTTACTCTGCATCAGTGTGGTGAAGATCACAGGTAGAACCCTGTTGACGTTTTACGCTATGTTTCTCCTCATCTCTTTTGTATATTTCCTTTGGCGGGTAATTTTCTCCAAAGTCCAAAGCAAAGTTCATACAGAGTTTGTAGAGTATTTGTGTTCATTGCTTCCAAAAGTCCAGAATACAGAAAGATCTCAGATCTGATACTTGTAGGAGTGAGCAGTGGGCAGACTGCAGCGGGTCTTAGGCCTTGATATTCTGTGCTGTAGTCCATATCTCTGTGACTGACAGTAAGGTCTCCATTACCTCAGTGAGTTAGAGACTGAGTTAGTGACTGGACAAGGGTGAGTGCACTCAGGAGTGTAGTGTTGGAGTGGATGAGACTTCTTCTATGGCCGTGGCTTTGACTTAAACTGGCCTGAAGTCTGTCTCTCTCCTCTAACTCTTCCCGGGAGAGCTCTTCTTAAATCAGACACACCATTGTGAAAATGATCCAAGGGAACCCAGGGAAGGGGAACCGACAGCCACATCTTCACTCTCCTATCCTTTGCCTGTCCAGAATAGATTCCTTGTCCTGCATCCTGACTGCAGAACAATACATTACTGGATATATGAGATGGACAACATTCCCAGAATGTTTTGTTGCAGGTGTTGAGGGCTGCCAAGATGCAGGCTGCGTTTTGAGAGCTTGATCTTAGTTATCAGAGCACTTTAACATATTCTGAATGTCCCATGGTTATTTTACTTACTATGATTTTAAATGAGTTGGGGAATCTTTTGATGTATTTTTTATAGACGCACACAGTAACCACTTTTTGAATATTGTCAGATTCACTGAGGGAACTCATAAAACATAAACTTGCCAATGAATATGTACACTTACCTGGTGAAACCACGCCAAAGAAGATACAGGTAACTGGCAAAATAAAGGAAACACCAACATAAAGTGTAAATGGTGTTGGGCCACCACGAGCTGCTAGAACAGCTTCAATGCGCCTTGGCATAGATTTGACCAGAGTCTGTAACTTTATTGGAGGGATGCGACATCATTCTTCCACAATAAATGTCATTATTTGGTTGTCAATGGTGGTGGAAAACGCTGTCTCAGGCGCCGCTCCAGAATCTCACATAAGTGTTTAATTGGGTTGAGATCTGGTGACACACACACACACTCTTTAAACCCCCTATGCTCATTTGAGACCACTCTTCAAAGTCATTGAGATCTCTTCTTCTAGCCATGGTAGCCAAAATAATGGGCAACTGGACATTTTATACATGACCCTAAGCATGATGAGGATGTTAATTGCTTAATTAACTCAGAAATCACACCTGTGTGGAAGTACCTGCTTTCAGTATACTTTGTATCCCTCATTTAATCAAGTGTTTCCTTTCATTTGGCTGTTACCTGTATTTTTTGTAAATGATTCAACATTTTTTCCAATTATATGTGGGCAAATTCACAGGAGATGTAAGAAATAAAACTCTGCAATAGTCCTATTGATACTGCATTACATTAATTTGCTAGACACGAAGATGAATGACTCAAGGTTACACAATGTAGCTACAAGGAATACGCTTTGCCATTAGAAGTGCAATAATATACAATCTAAATCAGTGCAGGACATCACAAAATGATTGTTATAAAGGCATTGGGATATTATATTAACTGAAAATAGAATATGGACAACAATCTTAAGCATTAACATCTGTATCATAAGGCATTAATCATTTCTGTTGCATTTGAACATATCCCACAACCTCATATGTACATCTTGACATTAAAACCTTTTGGGCTGCAATTACTTTGTAAGGGTCCTGTGTGTAGCTGGTGTAGAGAGTCAGGCACAGGTGTAACGTCCGTCGTTAAAGGTAGACCAAGGCGCAGTGTGGGTTGGGTTCATCATATTTTATTTAACAGTGAACCGGCAAAAAACAAAACAATGCACAACACAACGAACGAAAAGTTTTGCAGGCTACTAACAGCAATACAAAAACAAGATCCCACAAACACAGGTGGAAAAAAGGCTGCCTAAGTATGGTTCCTAATCAGAAGCAACGATAGACAGCTGCCTCTGGTTAGGAACCATACTCGGCCCAACACAAAGAAATACAAAACATAGAATGCCCACCCCACACCCTGACCTAACCACATAGAGAAACAAACCCTCTCAGGTCAGGGCGTGACAGTACCCCCCCAAAAGGTGCGGACTCCCGACCGCAAACCTGAACCTATAGGGGAGGGTCCGGGTGGGCATCTATACTTGGCAGCGGCTCTGGTTCGGGGCATAGCCCCCACACCGCCCGCTGATCCCCCCGCTTCTGTGTCGCCGGAGGAACCAGACCGTGGATCAGCGCCGGAGGCTCTGAACTGCCGACCACCGCTGAAGACTCTGGGCTGCGGGCCGTCGCTGAAGACTCGGGGCTGCAGGCCGTCGCTGAAGACTCGGGGCTGCAGACCGTCACTGGAGGCTCCGGACTGGGGAGCGTCGCTGGAGGCTCCGGACTGGGGAGCGTCGCTGGGGGCTCCGGACTGGGGAGCGTCACTGGGGGCTCCGGACTGGGGAGCGTCGCTGAAGGCTCCGGACTGGGGAGCGTCGCTGGAGGCTCCGGACTGAGGAACGTTGCTGGAGGCTCCGGACTGGGGAGCGTCGCTGGAGGCTCCGGACTGAGGAGCGTCGCTGGAGGCTCCGGACTGAGGAGCGTCGCTGGAGACTCCGGACTGAGGAGCGTCGCTGGAGACTCCGGACTGAGGAGCGTCGCTGGAGACTCCGGACTGAGGAGCGTCGCTGGAGACTCCGGACTGGGGAGCGTTGCAGGAGGACTCCAATGTGGAGCTGGAACCGGTCTCACCGGACTGGGGAGACGCACAGGAGACTGGGTGAGCAGAGCAGGCACAGGGCACACTGGGCCATGGAGGCGCACTGGAGGTCTGGAGCTCAGGGCTGGCACACCCCGTCCTGGCTGGATGGTCACTGTAGCCCAGCAAGGGCGGGGCGCTGGTACAGGACGGACTGTGCTGCGCTGGTGAACGGGGGGTACCGTGCGTAGAGCAGGCTCAGGATACGCTGAGCCGGCGCACTTTTTCCTGGCTGACGGCCAACTCTAGCACGGCAACGGTGAGGAGCTTGCACCGAGCGCACCGGGCTGTGATTGTGCACTGGCGACACAGTGCGCATAACCGAATAACACGGTGCTTGTTCGGTCACTCGCTCCCCACGGTAAGCAAGGGGAGTTGGCTCAGGTCTTAAAACCGCCTTAGCCAATCTACCCGTGTGCCCTCCCCCAAAAGAATTTTGGCGCTGCCTGTCGGGCCTCCGTTGTTGCCTTGCCTGTTGATCTCATCGCTCTACCTCCCTCGCTGCTTCCACCTGTTCCCATGGGAGGCGATCCCTTCCGGCCTGTATCTCCTCCCACGTCCAGGATCCTTTGCCATCCAGGATGTCCTCCCATGTCCAGCCCATCGGCCCACGCTGCTTGGTCCTTTGGTGGTGGGATCTTCTCTGACGTCCGTCGTTAAAGGTAGACCAAGGCGCAGCGTGGGTTGGGTTCATCATATTTTATTTAACAGTGAACCGGCAAAAAACAAAACAATGCACAACACAACGAACGAACGAACGAATGAACGAACGAACGAACGAACGAACGAACGAACGAACGAACGAAAAGTTTTGCAGGCTACTAACAGCAATACAAAAACAAGATCCCACAAACACAGGTGGAAAAAAGGCTGCCTAAGTATGGTTCCTAATCAGAAGCAATGATAGACAGCTGCCTCTGGTTAGGAACCATACTCGGCCCAACACAAAGAAATACAAAACATAGAATGCCCACCCCACATCCTGACCTAACCACAGAGAAACAAACCCTCTCTCTCAGGTCAGGGCGTGACAGCAGGACAGCAGATATGAGTAATCAACATACTTTACTTAAAAAGACACATTTTCAAAGTAACATCACGAGCCCACAAAGACGGACCGAATTACAATAAACAGTCACACACAAACACAACATGGGGAACAGAGGGTAAATAATAAACAAGTAATTGGTTAAGTGAAGCCAGGTGTGTAAGATAAAGACAGAACAAATGGAAAATGAAAAGTGGATCGGCGGTGGCTTGAAAGCCGGTGACGTCGACTGCCGAACGCCGCCCGAACAAGGAGAGGGACATACTTTTTGTTGTTGCCTTAAGACAGTACCTTTGATGCCTACATAAACAGCCTTTGGGGAAAATCCACCTTAGATGTCGTTTCCCTAGTATTGGTTGTCTATAGACCTCTGGAGAATTCTCATACTTTCTAGAAAGTCTGTTACAAGAAATCCATGTCTATATTTAGATTACAAATTGGGTCAGTGTCAAGTTTGTTAGATTGGGGTCAGCATGTATAGGTGAGTATTTGATATATGTAGCTATGTGTCTTTTACATTAGTTGCATACCTCTACAGTTTATAGTATGCAGAGGATGGGATTTCCCCATGGAGAGCAAAGAGTCAGAGGATGGCTTCAGTAAAACTCCTTCTCTCTTCTCTCCCTCTATATCTCTCTCCTCCCTCTCTCTCTGTCCCTGGAGGATGTGGATAACTGGGATTTACATGAGCTGGAGGCCTTAGTATGCTTTGTGATGCGTTCAGGCCAGGAAGCTACTCCGTCTGATCTCAACTCTGCTCTCAAACACTCACTAGGCTTTGTGCTCACAAGGGTTTCTTTATAAGCCTGTTGTTATGCCACAAGCTACTACATTCTTTAATAGTTACCCACCAGTGTTTACTACTTTTGGATCATGATATTGCACATAACATGAGTATTACAGAGTATTGCAGTATTGGTGGTATTTTCCAGATTTATTTAGCACAGTCTTTTTATAATACCTGTGCATTCTGGTTCAGTACATACATACAAGCTGTATACTTCAATAGGCAATTTAAACTCCTTAAAAACTATTTTGTAAGTTATTTTAGTACTGCTTGATCATACTTGATGTCATACCAGTGACTGTGGACTCCACTGCTTATCTAGAACTTTCTTGTTCTGAAGGGAAAGTGTCTGAAGGGAAAGTGTTGACTAAGATGGGTCCCTACCGTGAGAGTAGAAAAATCTCCTCTTTAAAGAGCATCACTGATAGAAAAACAATGCTCACCAAAAATGTAGCTTCTCAAAGTTTCGAAAGTTAGGATTTCTAAAATGGCATATCCTCCTTTGTGAACAGGATTATTTGACAGATTCCAGCACTCCATTAAAAGTCAAAATCCTGCAGTTTAGCTGACGGTTATAACACGTCATTATCATATTATTGGGGCTGTCTGCTTCCTGTCCTCTAGTCCTAATCTTTGTATTTTAAATGAAAATGTTAAGAAAACAATCACAGCGACTCTTGTAAGAGGTCATTTGCCATAGTAGAGCGGTCAGGGCGTGACAGGTGGTTGTGTTGGGTGGTTTTGGGTTTTCTGTTTATATGTGGGGTTTTTCTAGTATTCTATTTCTATGTTTTGTTTTCCAGGTTTTGGCCGGATATGGTTTCCAGTCAGAGGCAGGTGTCTTTCGTTG
Source organism: Salmo salar (assembly GCF_965601325.2). Classification (NCBI taxonomy): domain Eukaryota; kingdom Metazoa; phylum Chordata; class Actinopteri; order Salmoniformes; family Salmonidae; genus Salmo; species Salmo salar. The sequence continues at coordinate 42,206,926 of NC_138305.1, read as the reverse complement.
TCTCTGATTGGAAGCCATACTTAGGCAGCCTGTTTTCCTTTGGGGTTTGTGGGTAGTTGTTTTCCGTTTTGTCGATGTACCTGACGGAACTGTTGGCTGTCGTGTTTGTTATTTTGTTTAAGTGTCATCATAAATAAAGGAAATATGAGCACTTTACACGCTGCGCCTTGGTCCCCTTTTGACGACCGTTGTGACAGCAGCAATTATGCTGCTGTCCACTGTTGATATTCTTTATGGCATGGTTGTCTGTGGTGTCAGAATTTCATCTTGTTGATTAAGCTGTGGATATATGCTGCACGAGCTGAACGAACAGTGGGAGCCAGCCTATCAGACTGTTTGAAGGAATCCATTAAAACAGGACAGACATTCCTCCTGGGAGTGTACTGTTTCAACAGCCTTCCACCATCACTCTCCCGCTCTGACATAAAGAAATTAAAGAGACAACAGACAAACAAAACGGATACACGTTTTTCAAACGGCCTCTGTCGTTGGAAAGGTCTGATTTATTTCGAACCATTATTATTGATCAGTCAAATATGACCGTTGTATAATAAGTGGGGTGTCACTTTTCATGCTGAATATGGGTTGCGGGGACCCTGGCTATGTGTGACTGGCATCTGGAATTCGTAATAGAGGGGAGAGCAGAAAAACAGCAAGCAACAGTCAGTTTACTGTCACATTTCTTTCCTGTTAATTCTTGATAGAGTGAATGAAATGTTAACCTTTTCCTGATCAGTGAATTCATCCACTCACTTTGACAGTTGGCGTTTGAAAACACTGAAGTCTTTATGGAGGTGCTATTTCAGATTTCTCTGAAAATAATGAGGCAGAGATTGCTTCCATCTAATGATTTGACAGGACATTTATAAAACTTATGAGGCTGATTGAGCCTACAAATCCCCTCCTCATGTTTTCTGCTTTACCTGGTGAGCAACAAGAGAACAGGAGAATAATGAACTGCTCAAGACAGGAAGCTTGAATAGCAAAACACCTGGCCTCTCATTATTACATAATGTCTGTTCAATTCTGTTTCAGAGGGTTATATATATATTTTTAAACATAAACCATGTCTAGACTTGTTAACTAATCAGTCTACTGGTACATTTTCAAAAATTGCCTGATGACTTTCATTTACACCTTACAATTTAATCTGTGAGAATAGGAACCTTTTCATGCCACACTTACAGTATGAAGGGCCTTTTGTATTTGAGAAGGGATTTTGATGTCTAGACGGCCATCTTTAGCTAACAAATCCACAACCTATTCAGCTGAATACACAAATCTCTGCTCTGAGCTGCCATTTTTGTATTACAGAGAACTCTGTGTGAAACAACTCACACCAATGGAAATAATGGCGTCTGTTATGCTTCCTGTGGATACTGAAATAGCTGTTGTGTTTGTGATTATTGCTCTCTATTTCAGAACGGTGATGCGACAAGTTCAAGCGGGGCTGTCAGCCGAAGACAAAAGCTGTCGGAATTATGCCAGTGCAAAAACCCGACATGCGCACGCACACACACACCTTCCCTCTCAGAGTACCAGACACATCAGAGGAGACAGAGTGGTGGTGCTAGGGGCCCGAGGCCCTTCAATGACTGTTTTAGCCTGGGCTGGCTGGGACCCTGTCTTCCGCCTGTCACTGGACTCTGGTCTCAGGCACTTTTATTGGTCCATTACTGTCACCCAGATAAATGGGAGTAATGGAGATATTCTACTCAGCCACAATAACAAGGGAACAGGGACCACCATGTCCCCATAACTGTCACTAGGAATATATATGGTGTCCAGAAAGCCCCAGACAATCAAAAAGTTGTTCTATTTCGCCCAGCTATATACACATTTATTAGGAGAGGGTAAAACTTTCCAAATAGAGGTTTGAGTGTGACAACAGCTATGTCAGAAACAAAGGTAGTTGACTCTTGCTCTAACCCCATTAAATGATACCCTTTCAAATGACACCCATTGTTCAGAAATAAAGACAGGTGTTGAAAACATCCTCACAGGTCCAATACTGCTTGTGCATCCTTTGGCAGATATGAGTGTTGTACTGCTGAGCAGAAGGACCCTAGGTACAGTAAGCTAAATCAAAGCCTCAAGGTGATATAAATGCGGCCGTCAGAAGCAGCTCAGCCTTCACAAACTGCCAATCTAATCCAATGGACAGGCATGAGTGCACAAGATCGCCTCTCCATCTACAAAGACAAGTACCATTGTCAGATTAGGTGATGAGGTGATCTATCTCCTACAGAACCTCCAGAGGAGAGAGATAGACAGACAGGAGAGAGGGAAGATATCATAATCTGAGCTGTTCATGATGACCCCAAGTGATGGAGTCAAGGCAGATCAATTGTGGGCGTGAAAAAAACATCACCTCCTGATCTTTACTGTGCCCATAAACCACAAACACAAAGCCACTGTCCTCTCTCAGGACGATCATATTGTCATCATGAGCATGGCACCGTGTTTAATTGCTCAGAGACCATGGAGACCATCTGTGCCTGTCTGCTTTTTCTACATTTGGACACAAGGCTTTCTGAAGTGACAATGAAAGTTCAAGAACAGGATGGGTTGATGAAAAGCTGAAGGTAAATGGATGAGATAAATTGACACAGTATCCTTGGCTGTTAATGGGCTCCTGAGTGGCGCAGTGGTCTAAGGCACTGCATCTCAGTGCTAGAGGAGTCACCTACAGACCCTGGTTTGATTCCAGGCTGTATCACAACTGGCTGTGATTGGTAGTCCCATAGAACGGTGCACAATTGGCCCAGCGTCGTTAGGGTTTTTCCGGGGTAGGCCATCATTGTAAATAAGAACTTGTTCTTAAATTACTTGACTAATTAAATATAAATAAATAAAATAGTTCATTTCTGTTAACAATACAGCTACTGTTAACCATAAACAGACATCTACAGTAGCATGACTCAGGGAAATTCACAAGCTCTACAGGGTTACATCAAACTTTCAATCTACGTGTGCTTGGATATAATCTCTGCTCTTGTATATTTCTAAAGAGAAACACAGTGGTTCTGTGAATGTGCTGAAAGGAGGCTCGGGTGGAAGTCTGAGTCTCTGACTGTGTGTGTCATTCCACATGGGAAAGGCAGAAATTATTACTGGCTTGCCATACTCGCTCTCTGTAATTACTGATATTGTGCAGATGCAAATTTTGGGTGATGAATATGGAATTTAAATCAGATGAATTGCACAGTTCTCAACAGGATGCTTGTTGAGGCCTTCTGTCTTTTTCTGGGATGATAATGTGTTGCAATCAATCCATAGTTTGGTGACGAACCCTCTTGAAAGGATACTTTTGTTATATTCTTCTCCAGTATCTATTTACTGTGATCTGTCTGGAAGGTAGGAATCATATTCAAATTGTAGTGGCTGAGGTTATGCAAATTCTTATCGATAAAAAGCTCAGGTGGTAGGATCTATAAAATCGTTACGTTTGTGTGATTGCACTCAATAATGAACGTGAATTCCGCTTCACTTATCCAAGTTTATATGAGGGTAATGAAGGCATACTGTGTGTGTGTGTGTGCATACAGGATGTGTGTGTGTGTGTGTGTGTGTGTGTGTGTGTGTGCATACAGAGTGTGTGCGTGCTTGTATGTGCGCTCTGTCTGTAGATATGTGAGCTCAGTGGTTGTGGAGGGTCCAGGTACACATCATTAATTAGAGCTGGCATAATCTGTGCCCCATGCTGAACTTTGCAGGGATTCCAGGGCTAGTGCAGCTGCCACCAAATTAATGTCAATGTCTTTGGATGTAAATGAGGGTCTTCTATTTTTGTAGCGCTCTCACAGATGGCAGTGGCTCTAATGCTCATTTCACGGTTATTCAAGAAGTAAAGCAACACTGATTGGGTAAACAATAGCACGACTATGTAAATACTTTGTAACTACATAAGTAGAAACACACTGTATACAAGGCATAGATTTTGCATCATACGAATATGGATATAGTTATTGATTTGATACAGTATAAAAACAAGGACAGACTTTTACTATGACAACAGATGGGTTACAAGTCTACCTACTGCTAATGAATCTGTCCAGAAGATGTAGCTTTATGCTAGCTAGCTCCTCTGTGTGTTGTGTGAGGGCAACACCTCCCCTCTTCTGTCTCGTTAATGCTGGTCGTGCCGATGAGATCAATAGCGGCAGGACGAGTGTGAACTTTCCAGGGCCTAGTTAATTATGAGGAAACGGACAGGCTGCAATTACCATGCATGTCAGCATCTCCACTAAATAATGAATCCCTCCATCTCCTCGCGTCTATCTCCTCCTTCACTTCAAACTCACGCGTCATCCTGACTGACCAGGAGACCTCTGCACTCAACATTATTGGATGTTTTAGGTAAGGTATGTTATAATATACAGCTCTGGAAAAAATTAAGAGACCACTGCAGAATTATCAGTTTCTCTGGTTTTACTATTTATAGGTATGTGTTTGGGTAAAATGAAAACGTTTGTTTTATTCCATAAACTACTGACAACATTTCTCCCAAATTCCAAATAGAAATATTGTCATTTAGAGCATTTGTTTGCAGAAAATGACAACTGGTCAAAATAACAAAAAAAGATGCAGTGCTGTCAGACCTTAAATAACACAAAGAAAATAAGTTCATATTCATTTTTAAACAACACAATACTAATGTTTTAACTTAGGAAGAATTCAGAAATCAATATTTGGTGGAATAACACTGATTTTAAATCACAGCTTTCATGCGTCTTGGCATGCTCTCCACCAGTCTTTCACATTGATGTTGGGTGACTTTATGCCACTCCTGGCGCAAAAATTCAAGCAGCTCGGCTTTGTTTGAGGGCTTGTGACCATCCATCTTCCTCTTGATCACATTCCAGAGGTTTTCAATGGGGTTCAGGTCTGGAGATTGGGCTGGCAATGACAGGGTCTTGATCTGGTGGTCCTCCATCCACACCTTGATTGACCTGGCTGTGTGGCATGGAGCATTGTCCTGCTGGAAAAACCAATCCTCAGAGTTGGGGAATATTGTCAGAGCAGAAGGAAGCAAGTTTTCTTCCAGGACAACCTTGTACGTGGCTTGATTCATGCGTCCAGATCATCAACGATCCTCCACCAAATTTCACAGTGGGTGCGAGACCTGGAGAGGCCTACAAGCCACAGTGTCTCACACCCACTGTGAAATTTGGTGGAGGATCAAGAGGAAGATGGATGGTCACAAGCCATGAAACAAAGCCGAGATGCTTGAATTTTTGCGGTAGTTGTCATTTTCTGCAAATAAATGCTCTAAATGACAATATTTTTATTTGGAATTTGGGAGAAATGTTGTCAGTAGTTTATAGAATATAACAAAAATGTTCATTTTACCCAAAACATACCTATAAACACATACCAATAAATAGTAAAACCAGAGAAACTGATAATTTTTCAGTGGTCTCTTAAGAGCTGTATATTAGTTCAAATGCATTGTCTGCAGGATGGTGCCAGGGGGTGATTACAGGTCTTGCTTTTACAGGTATAGTTATCTCTTTTGTAATCAGCAGATGAGATGCTGTTGGCCATCCATCTGTGGTGTAAGGTCTAGCTAATAAAGCTCATGTTAATTGCATCGCTGTCTGGCTCACACCAGCCCGGCTGATGTGATGACTCCCATCTCGCTCACTAACCTGTCATCTCCTCTGCCACAAGGAGAACTTCTGCACATCCCCAGGCCAAACTAATTTACTGCTGTAGTTTCATCACACCCACACACTCAAAGTAACTGCCAAACCTCGCCGCTGCTCATATCCAAAGGTGAATTATCAAGCCAGTGGACAAGACGCCATGGGAAAACGCCATGGGTTAGCCTTCATAGCTGTTAATATGATTACATAATTATCTGCTTTTCTTTAGCTTTAGAGATCGCCTGGCGAAGAGCTTTCAATTCAGACTTTTAGTGAGTCTGCAAAGCCTTGTCATTATGAATCTAATCTCTTTGCACGACTTGCAGAGTGGACCACTTTTGACTGGGAGCTTGCAGAGTGCACTCCCGTGACATTTTATGATTAATATTTGACTGGAACTGTCCCCTGGTATATTGTCTCCATCCCCCTGAGGGCCTGTATTGATGAATGGAGAGCACTAAGTTCAGCTTGTTTAATCTGCTCAGTCAAGGCTATACAACAGAGTTGTATGCCATTTAATTTGTCTCATTTCTTTCACCTGATGTTGTTTGTCACATCCCCAGCAAAACTTAGCCAGTGTTTATTTCTACTGCCTTATTTCACAGGAATAAATCATGAGTCATGGGGACCAGTAAGCAAAAGTTTATCTGTGATCACAGTGCTATTGTATGGACACTCCTGTTGGAGGATAACACAACGTTCAGTGTACACAAAGGTTTGGTTTTTATTAAACAATGAGTGACATCTGGCCCTGACCTTTAAAGGACGCACACGTGGAGCCATTGTTAGCCATCTCCCCTGACGTATAGCAGCAGCCGTTGACTGGTCCTGGAGTGCTCCGTTCCAAACAGCGTCTCTGGAGTTGTGACATTCAACAGCATAGAGCAGATAGCACTGTTGTGAACACTCTGACACTAGCATGACATTTCCTCTCATCAGCACAAGCTGTCAGAGACGGGGCTTTCAGCTGTACACTCATTTCAACTCAAAACACCGGAGCAGCAGGTCCATAATACAGAGAGTTAAGACTATGCTTTCTGCAGAGTTAGTTAACCTTTATTTTAACAGGGAGTCATGCTTAGCCCAAGGTCCCTTTTACAGATAAGCCCTGTAATTGCAAAAATATACACATCAATACAATATGAAAAGCAAAACAAAGATACTGTGCAAAACACAGTCATAGAAAACAAACACATTCTTCATTTAAAAGGTCCTCAATCTGCTGTCTGAAATGCCCTAAAGGCACCAATTCATCAAATGTTAGAGTTTTGGAGATTATTCCACAAGTACTATAAGGTGCAAAAAAACTAAAAGCTGATTTACTTAACTCTGTACACTGAAGGAATTTCCAGAGTTATCCATCCCTGAGACCCTTGTACATCCCTTGTACATCTAAAAGTTATTTTGATGTTAGGTGCAGCAGGAGTTTTTGTAAAATAGCTTTATAAACAAAAAGAGAGCAATGCATCAATCTACGAGACTTCAAAGGGACAACCTTTCTGATACAGAATGTAGTGATGTGTATTGATCTGCTTCCTACTATTAAGCTAGAGGCATGACATATTAATTTTTTATATAAAAAAAGAAAATTGCCCCAATTTTTGATCTTGTCTCATCGCTGCAACTCTCCAACAGGCTCAGGAGAGGCGAAGGTGGAGTCATGCGTCCTCCAAAACATGACCCACCTAACCTTGCTCCTTAACACCCGCCAGCTTAACCCGGAAGTCAGCCGCAACAATATGTCAGAGGAAACACTGTTCAACTGGTGACCGGCATCAGCCCACAGGCACCCGGCCCACCACAAGGAGTCACTAGAGCACAATGAGCCAAGTAAAGCCCCATCGGCCAAATCCTCTCCTAACCTGGACGACGTTGGGCCAATTGTGCGCCGTCCTATGGGATTCCCGGCCAGGGCTGGTTGTGGCACAGCACGGGAATGAACCCGGGTCTGTAGTAACGCCTCCAGCACTGCGATGCAGTGCCTTAGACAGCGTTGCCATTCAGGAGGCCCTACATTATCTATTTCTATAGAAGAAGCCCAGAAACAGCAGGTGTTCAAACTTTAGAACCCAGTTCCTACATTTTAATTTAAACATTTATTTGATCAAACACAACTATGCTACATTTTATCTCCGGGACCGTCAGGATGACAAATCAGAACAAGATTACTGAATGTAAGTACATTATTTACCTTCAAAGGTGAATGTATCAAACCAGTGGCCGTGACAAAAGTTTTTTGTTGTTGTGCAAACAATAGCATGGTATTTTTTCACCGTAATAGCTACTGTAAATTGGACAGTGCCGTTACTTACAACAAGAATTGGAGCTTTCTGTCCATATAAGACATGTCTGTGTCCGGGGAATTGTTCTTGTTACTTACAACGTCATGCTAATCACATCAGCACACATTAGCTCAACCGTCCCGGTGGAGGGACACCGATCCCGTAGAGGTTACCAGGTTTCAATACTGACCATTAAAATGAAGGGTGAGGTGTTGAGAGCTCATGCCAAAATGAGACCATCTAATCCTTATAGTCCATGCGCGCAATATGCGGAACAGCCTGCTGTAAGGCCCTTCTAATGATGTGTCTCAAGTGACCTTTCTCCGCGGGTGTCTGAGACGTCAGGAAGCATGTCTGAGACTTCTGCTATCATGTTGCTGTGATGTATGGTGGGGAGCTGCTCTGACTTATTACCCTTCACTCATGTAACACAGTGCCTGATAGTCAAGTACTGCCCCTTCATTTAACGGATGCCCCTGGCACAATACACCCTCTCTAGCTTCTCTAACTCTGCCACCCTCTTTATGTGGCTGATTTGGAGCTTGATTTCCTGTTTCATTGTTTTGTATGGATCAGTGCTCCTTGAGTGTGTACTGGAGACCTAGTGTTTGCGAGTGTGTGTGTGCGTGCAGTAGAGTGAGAATGTGTGTGCGCTCTTATTAGTGTGAGTTCCTCTCTGTATTGCAGTCAGGTCTGTGTGTCTTTGCCATTCCTCATCCATTCTCTCAGGGCTCTTGTTCAGTATTCTAACAGGACACACAGACAGACAACACACCAGTGCACATTGTGTGTTCTTTGAAAAGATGTGCTTCAACTGCAGGAGTTGTATTCCAGGGGATATAACCATAGGTACTGAGAATGTTTTTGCATGCGCTACAGATGGCTATATCGGTCCGCTAATACAAGATTAGTCAAGGCCCAGTCCACTGCTTTTGTGGGAAATACAGTATATACTGTATACACTGTATATACAAAAGTATGTGGACACCCCTTCAAATGAGTGGATTCGGCTATTTTAGCCCCATCCATTGCTGACAGGTGTATAAAATCGAACACACAGTCATGTCATCTCCATAGACAAACATTGGAAGTAGAATGACCTTACTGAAGAGCTCAGACCCTTTCCTGTGTCAGCATGACAATGCCCCCGTGCACAAAGCGAGGTCCATACAGAAATGGTTTGTCGAGATTGGTGTGGAAGAACATGACTGGCCTGCACATATCCCTGACCTCAACCCCATCGAACACCTTTGGGATGAATTGGAACGACTGCGAGCCGAGCCTAATCGCCCAACATCAGTTCCCGAACTCACTAAGGCTCTTGTGGCTGAATGGAAGCAAGTCCTCCAGCAATGTTCCAGTGTATATATACAGTCTCTTTTTTACAAATATGATTAAATTAGTAATATTTTTTTTGTTACCCTCAGCACCCCTACTTCCTGCAGCTATGCTTCCAGATACAACAGAGTGCAACACAAGGTGGTGTGGAATCTGGAATCGTGCGTTAAGAGTTTAAAAAATGTGCAGGTTCTGTGGCAGCGTGTTTTATGTGTGAAGGGGAGTAATAAGAGCAAGGTAGCATGGGCGATTAATGTGCTATCGATCCACTCACCTCTCCGCCCAAAGGCAAGGAGTCTCCAAGCAATCGACAGGTCAATTTACAGTTCTCCTCCACAAGGTCTCCCAAAGGTTCAGAGTGCACCGGCTTGGATGACACGCCACGCTGCACACAGAATGAAAACCCCCTTGCAAAGCTTATTTCTCTGCCAGCCAGGGGCCACAGTTGTGCCTCTGGACCTATCTATTTCAGTCCTCCTCCACTGACCTGGGACTTGTGAGTGGAATAAGTCCAGCGCTGTGGGAGCGTGCATCGGTTACAACTCTGACAGACACTTAGAGGGGGTGTGTTCGGTTGGGTTATCATTTACCATTCAGTCATCAGCTTCTATTCTCAAACCATTCTCCTCTCCCATGAGCTCTCTGTGCAAATCTCTGTACAAATGTCTACAGCTGCCTTTCAAATGGCAACAAACAAAAATGTGGATTGACAATGATGAAATCAAAGTGACTGTGGACTAATACAATTATGAAAGGTTAGATCATGGAGGCATTAGATTAGACGTGGAGAAAAGCATAGAGCATCCAGAGCCAACCATTTAGCCACTAAGTTGGGGACAGCAATGCCATTACAATCTTAAAAGGCCAAGCAAAATGTTGCCTTGTGAGTATCTACCAATTCAGAGCCTGTGCCCATGAAAAATAACGTAAAATCTTTCTTCAATACTTTTTTCACATCTTCCTCCCTTCCACCTAATTGATCTCCCTATTATATTATCCTTTACATCCTATTCCTTCTTCCACCTCTATCCAACGGAGGGAATGGATTGTATTATTCTCTCCATTATTCTATTCTCTCACAGAAGAGAAAACTGCCAAGCTAGGGGTTTAAGCAAGCAGGGTTTAGGCAGAGTGACTGTGGGAGTCTACCTCTTGCATTTTAATCAACATCAGTCCATTTCAAATTCAAGAAGCAGCCACGGAATGGAGAGACAAGCTATGAAGTTTCTACTGCTGCTTGATGCACTTTTGGATCATTAAACAATTCGGCATTTCTATAGTCATTTCTATAGTCAGCAAAGAGGTGGTTGTAAAATGCTAAGTTCAGATCGCTTCTTCATCTGAGATGGATCCAATGACTATACTGTGAGCTGGCTGGCAATCAATATTTATTGATGTAATGGTGTGAGGTATTGAGCCGTTATTCCCAAACCACACTGCTCCACACGCATGCAAGGTGAACATTATACAGCACCAAAAGGACATTAGTGACCACTGACATGCTAAGGAGGAAAAAATACATACACTACATGACCAAAAGGATGTGGACACCTGCTTGTCGAACATCTCATTCCAAAATCATGGGCATTCATATGTAGTTGGTCTCCCCCTTTAATGCTATAACTGCTTCCACTCTTCTGGGAAGGGTTTCCACTAGATGTTGGAACATTGCTGCGGGGACTTGCTTCCATTCAGCCACAAGAGAATTAGTGAGTCTGGGCACTGATGTTGGGTGATTAGGCCTGGCTCGCAGTTGGCATTCCAATTCAACCCAACGGTGTTCGATGGGGTTGAGGTCAGGGCTCTGTTCAGGCCAGTCAAGTTCATTCACACCGATCTTGACAAACAATTTATGTATGGACCTTGCATTGTGCACAGGGGCATTGTCATGCTGACATAGTAAAGGGCCTTTCCCAAACTGTACAGTTAGCACTATGCATTGGGGCAGGTATCGTTCTCCAGAGTCCAATGGCGGCAAGCTTTACACCACTCCAGCCGACGTTTGGCATTGTGCATGATGATCTTAGGCTTGTGGGCGGCTGCTCGGTCATGGAAACCCATTTCATAAAGCTCCCGATTAACAGCTCGTGCTGAAGTTGCTTGGAACTCGGTAGTGAGTGTTGCAACCGAGGACAAATTATTTTTACGTGCTCTGCGCTTCAGCACTCGGCAGTCCCGTTCTGTGAGCTTGTGTGGCCTACCACTTCGTGGCTGAGCCGTTGTTGCTCCTAGACGTTTCCACTTTACAATAACAGCATTTACAGTTGACCAGGGCAGCTCTAGCAGGGCAGAAATTTGACTAACTGACTTGTTGGAAAGGTGGGATCGGTACCACGTTGAAAGTCACTAAGCTCTTCAGTAAGGCCATTCTACTGCCAATGTTTGTCTATGGAGATTGCATGGCTGTGTGGACGATTTTACACACCTGTCAGCAACGGGTGTGGCTGAAATAGCCAAATCCACTAATTTTAATGGGAGTCCACATACTTTTGTATATAATGTGTATATTTTTTGTATATTTGTAATACAAAGCCTACACCATCTACAGTATAGGGGATCTGCTCGCTTGGCAAGGATCATGTAGCGTTGCACAGTAGCTTTATTACCACATAATCAGTGTAATTATAAGTGATTAGCCAATTGAAATTACTTCCTGTCATTTAAAGTCTATCATTCATATGAAATATTCGATTGATCATTACTGTAAAGGTTGCTGTTGTCATTTCTAAAATGTAATCTAACAATCTCCAGAAGACGCAGCAGTGTTGGCTGATAATGTAATTTTTTACGTAATTGAAATAAACAGCTCATTAGACAAAAATGTAATGGTTTAGTACAATGACTGCACGAGTCATACCAATGAAGAAAAGGGACTGTCAGACAATCAAACTTTGAAGGTTCAATTTTATTTCAAACATGGAGATCAAAGATAAAGAAATACAAGTCTAATGACTTTTAAACCGTGCTCAAAGTGCTTACCAGGTAAACATATTGTGGCACTGATTTCTATCACTTCTTTCCACCTCTGCCCTATGCAGATGGTAAACAGTATATAATATTTAACAGCTGTTGTGTGGAGAAACCAAAGGCTTTAATGATCTCATTAATTATTCAGAGGTTTTCATATCAGATGGCTCAGCTGAAAGAGAGAGAGGGGATGTTTATTAATGAAGGTTCTTCACAACAACGCCACCTCTCCATGGTCATCATCAACCCTCTCTATGAGGAGAGTGGTCCTGCAAGATAGAGCTACTTGGTAAGCTACACTGGTGGCACATACACAGACCTTATACCGCTCATAAAGATTTTGAGCTTAGCATTGATCTCCAGGAGAGGATGTGTAATGCATTGCTGAGTAGAATTGGAATTAAAAGGGCATTACCAAACAATCATCATATTGTTTAGTGTAGGTATTATTAGTGGTCGTATCAGATAGGAGAGATCAGTAGGTTTACAAGTAAATATTATATGCCCTTAGAGTTATATTACTATAATGCATCAACATAACCCTACAAGAAGATCCATGAAGATGTAAAAGACAGTACATCAAGTAGAAGTTCATTATTATGTACAGTGAACAAAAATATAAAACGCAACATGTAAAGTGTTGGACCCATGTTTCATGAGCTGAAATAAAAGATCCCAGAATTGTTACATACTGTACGCACAAAAAGCTTATTTCTCTCAAATGTTGTGTACAAATTTGTTTACATCTCTCTTAGTGAACATTTCTCCTTTGCCCAAAAAATGCATCCACCTGACATGTGTGGCATATCAAGAAGTTGATTAAACAGCATGATCATTACACAGGCGCACCTTGTGCTGGGAACAATAAAAATACACTGATAAAATGTGCAGTTTTGTCACACAACACAATGCCACATATGTCTCATGCTTTGAGGGATTGTGGAATTGGCATGCTGACTGCAGGAATGTCCATCAGAGCTGTTGTCAGAAATTTGAATGTTAATTTCTCTACCATAAGCCAACTCCAATGTTGTTTTAAAGAATTTGGCAGTACGTCCAACCGGCCTCACAACTGCAGACTACGTGTATGGTGTCCTGTGGTGGGGGTTTACTGATGTCAACGTTGTAAACAGAGTGCCCCGTGGTGGCGGTTGGGTTATGGTATGGGTAGGCATAAGCTACGGACAAAGAACACAATTACATCTTATCGATGGCAATTTGAATGCACAGGGATACGGTGATGAGATCCTGAGGCCAATTGTCGTGCCATTCAACCGTTGCCGTCACCAAATGTTTCAGCATGATAATGCACAGCCCCATGTCGCAAGGGTCTGTACACAATTCCTGGAATCTTAAAAATGTCCCAGTTCTTCCATGGCCTGAATACTTACCAGACATGTCACCCATTGAGCATGTTTGGGATGCTCTGGATCGACGTGTATGACAGCGTGTTTCAGTTCCCACCAATATACAGCAACTTTGCACAGCCATTGAAGAGGAGTGGGACAACATTCCACAGGCCACAGTCAAAAACCTGATCAACTCTATGTGAAGATGTGTCACGCTGCATGAGGCAAATGGTTGTCACAACAGATACTGACTGGTTTTCTGATCCACACTAGAGGTCGACCGATTAATCGGAATGGCCGATTAATTGGGGCCGATTTGAAGTTTTCATAACAATCTGTATTTTTGGCCACCGATTTGCCGATTCTTTTTTTTTTTTTTTTTATATAAAAATATTTTTGAATCAGGCAAGTCAGTTAAGAACACATTCTTATTTTCAATGACGGCCTAGGAACGGTGGGTTAACTGCTTTGTTCAGGGGCAGAACGACAGATTTTTACCTTGTCAGCTTGGGGATTCAATTTTGCAACCTTACGGTTAAACTAGTCCAATGCTCTAACCACCTGCTTTACATTGCACTCCACGAGGTGCCTGCCTGTTACATGAATGCAGTAAGAAGCCAAGGTAAGTTGCTAGCTAGCATTAAACTTATCTTATAAAAACAATCAATAAATCATAATCACTAGTTAACTACACATGGTTGATGATATTACTAGTTTATCTAGCCTGTCCTGCGTTGCATATAATCGATGTGGTGCGCATTCGCGAAAAAGGACTCTCGTTGCTCCAACTTGTACCTAACCATAAACATCAATGTCTTTCTTAAAATCAATACACAAGTATATATTTTTAAACCTGCATATTTAGTTAATATTGCCTGCTAACATGAATTTCTTTTAACTAGGGAAAATGTGTCACCTCTTGCAACAGAGTCAGGGTATATGCAACAGTTTGGGCCGCCTGGCTCATTGCGAACTAATTTGCCAGAATTCTACGTAATTATGACATAACATTGAAGGTTGTGCAATGTAACAGGAATATTTAGATTTAGGGATGCCACCCGTTAGATAAAATACGGAACGGTTCCGTATTTCACTGAAAGAATAAATGTGATAGTTTCCGGTTTCGACCTTATTAATGACCTAAGGCTCGTATTTCTGTGTGTTATTATGTTATAATCAAGTCTATGATTTGATAGAGCAGTCTGACTGAGCGGTGGTAGGCACCAGCAGGCTCGTAAGCATTCATTCAAAACAGCACTTTCGTTTTGCCAGCAGCTCTTCGCTGTGCTTCAAGCATTGTGCTGTTTATGACTTCAAGCCTATCAACTCCCAAGATTAGGCTGGTGTAACTGATGTGAAATGGCTAGCTAGTTAGCAGGGTGCGCGCTAATAGCGTTTCAAACGTCACTCGCTCTGAGACTTGGAGTAGTTGTTTCCCTTGCTCTGCATGGGTAACGCTGCTTCGAGGGTGGCTGTTGTCGATGTGTTCCTGGTTCGAGCCCAGGTAGGAGCGAGGAGAGGGACGGAAGCTATACTGTTACACTGGCAATAGTAAAGTGCCTATAAGAACATCCAATAGTCAAAGGTATATGAAATACAAATCGTATAGAGAGAAATAGTCCTATTATTCCTTTAAAACGAAAACCTAAATCTTCTTACCTGGGAATATTGAAGACTCATGTTAAAAGGAACCACCAGCTTTCATATGTTCTCATGTTCTGAGCAAGGAACTTACATGGCACATAATGCACTTTTACTTTCTTCTCCAACACTTGTTTTTGCATTATTTAAACCAAATTGAACATGTTTCATTATTTATTTGAGGCTAAATTGATTTTATTGATGTATTATATTAAGTTAAAATAAGTGTTCATTCAGTATTGTTGTAATTGTCATTATTACAAATAAATAAATAAAAATCGGCCGATTAATCGGTATCGGATTTGTTTGGTCCTCCAATAAATCGGTATCGGCGTTGAAAAATCATAATCGGTCGACCTCTAATCCACACCCCAACCTTTTTTTAATGGTATCTGTGACCAGCAGTCATTCTCAATCGTGAAATCCATAGATTAGGGCCTAATTTATTTATTGCAATTACCGGATTACCTTACATGAAATGTAAATCTTTGAAATTATTGTATGTTGCGTTTATATTTTTGTTCAGTATATTATTCATATCTGTTATTTAATATTTCATACATCTCTACATCTTTAAATATGTAGAACAATACTGACAGATCTTAGAGGTATAAACAACATTTACAGAGAGCATACACAGTATCAAACCTTTCCTCAATCCATACAACAGGTAGTATGAGAGTCCCCAGGTACACACACTGGTTAATCCTATCACGAGAAGCCTTTACCTTGTTATTACCAGTCCCAGTCCCAGTGCAGCCTGGGGAGTGACGGCTGTGGTGTGTCAGCGCTGCTAGCTGATTCTCTGAGAGATATTTTTCATGTCTGTCAGTACCATTGTTCTGTAACTGTGCTCCAGACCCTCCATGTACTCCAGTTAATGACTCACTCTGAAGCTCCTCCCGATGGGAAATGAGAGGAGAGAACACAGCAACTCTGGTTATGCTTCCAGTCCAGCCCTCTATGGGCTTGTTGTGTGTGTGTGCGTTTGGTGAGGGGGTTGACATAGCAATATACAACCAACAACAACGTGGACTTTAACAACCTGTAATAGTACAGCCAGTGTGTGGGATGGCCTAATGAGCAATGACATTTTAACAACTTCAATTGGATCGAGGCCAAATTGCAAGGACAAAATACAATTTAATTTGGGCAATTTCTACAGTAAGCAATTTCATTTAAGGCTTATAATTACTCTCGGAGTAATACATATTTTATGGTAATTCTCAAGTACACAGACAATACACCATGAAAAACAGAGGAAATAAACTTTTATGGGTTCATTGGAAAGTCATGTGTGCAGTGCAAGCGTATTCTGTTTGCTACCAAATTACTGATATCCCCCAAAGGGGCGATATCTTAGCCAATGACACAGAACAACCCTGAGCAAACAAGTGCAATGCAAATGTCCTTATATTCACACTTTAAATTATGTAGTGGCAGGGGTTAAAGCCCCAAAAAATCCCATGATTGAAACTTAAGTCGATCTCAGATCAATTGCCTGGGGCCAAGTTAACCTCCTTTTTATGTAAGAAAGTCATGACCATCATGCTTTTAGGGAAAGAGGATAGTTTTGTACATGTATTAAACTGTGAGTTTGACCAATTCCAGTCCCCTTGCTTAGGGGGTCCGGGTCCTGCCTGGGATAATTTTTATGTAGAAGGACTTAAAAGCTCAGTTCTGGTGACATTGTACTTTCTTTTTCTACCCCTTTTCTTTTTTCCCCTCCCTTTTTCTCCCCAATTTTGTGGTTTCTAATTGGTAGTGACAGTCTGGCCCATCGCTGCAACTCCCGTACGGACTCGGGAGAGGTGAAGGTCGAGAGCCATGAGTCCTCTGAAACACGACCCCACCAAGCTGCTCTGCTTCTTGACACACTGCTTGCTTAACCCGGAAGCCAGCCGTACCAATGTGTTGGAGGAAACACAGTACAACTGGCGACCGAAGTCAGCGTCCATGTGTCCGGCCCACCACAAGGACTCACTAGAGCGCGATGGGACAAGGACATCCCAGCCGGCCAAACCCTCCCATAACCCGGATGACGCTGGGCCAATTGTGCGCCCCCTCATGGGTCTCCCGGTCGCGGCAGGCTGCAACACAGCCCGGGGTCGAACCCGGATCTGTAGTGACGCTTCTAGCAATGCGATGCTATACCTTAGACCGCTGCTTTACTTTTTAAAAAGGACATTCTAAAAAAACATAATGAAAATACGCCATCTAAAATATCATTTCCACCTCCAGAAATGGGCGCAATAACATATTGGTAAAAATGATTGGACCATCAGTAGTGTAGTGCTATGTTTGATAGGGGAGGGATCACCATTTTTTTTTTTTATGACTTCATAACTACTAAAAGTTTGTACCGACAGATTGAATATCATAAATAAATAGGTGCATAAAATGCATCCTCCAATTGCAGCGTCTGCCTATATGCCCACACATCTTCTCTCAAGAATTATTCATATTTTTAATACCCCCAAACACCAAGTTAGGCATACCTAATTTCAAAATAGGCCATTATCACTGTCAATAATGAATGATAATTCTTCACGTTTTACCAGTGAAATGTCCAAACTGCGTGCCCATTATTTGATCTCAATCAGTTTCATGGGAACATGCATTTAGATCTTCTTGAATAACTGATTCATGAGCGAATTAAAGCAGATGGTGTTAAAAAAAACTATTAGCATTGCTTGTAGGCCTATTTTGTTTGAACTAAAGCATGGGGTGCGCGCTGTTGAGTTTTGGCCGCATGAGGATTTTTTTTTTACTATTCAGCTTCAGATAAGAAATGACTGAGGAGGTGTTTTTGGTGTAACATATTATAGGCCTACTATGCTACAGTAGACTTATATGGTATTATATTCCAATCTGTTATGTAAAATACTAATGAATCATTATGTAATCTTGCGAGATATTTATTCAGCTTTTTCTAACTTTACTAAACTAGCACCATTGTGAGAAGTGACATTTGTAATATAATAATAATAATAATAATAATAATAATAAGTGATGAGTAGAACTATTAGGCGTAGGCAACATCTTGATGAGGGTGATTATAAGCGTTTTGAGTGCCCTTCGTATCATGGTGCTGAAAGGACAGCAGTGGTCACGTATTGTTCTGGGTTCCACTTTTATGTTTTATGAACATCAAGGCAGACACAGGGTGAATTTGGATGCTAGATCTCATTGGTGTGATGAAAAGGTACGTTTCTGTAAGCTAAGCACTCGGACAGTAGGGCGTTCAAGTGGGTGGTATAAGACCGTTTTGAGGACAGACGTTTTAGCAACCCCTGGTAGAGTTTTCGGTCTGTGGCTGTTCTTGTTACATCGGATTTGGCCTGCTCAAAGTGGTCAATTAAATAGAATTTATTTACAATTCATCAGAATATATTTTCCTGAAATAATTTTTACAATGCAGCAAGGTGTATTCTCAAATTGAAAAAGTGAGGGAGCGCTACATCACTGTGAACCATGTTTATAGCCTATGCATGGTCTATATTATATATCTTCCACTAATCTCATTGCAACTCCCCTCCAAATCTCCGACCACTACCTTGTATCCTTTTCCCTCTTGCTCTCATCCAACACTTCTCACTCTGCCCCTACTCGGATGGTATTGCGCCGTCCCAACCTTCGCTCTCTCTCTCCCGCTACTCTCTCCTCTTCCATCCTATCATCTCTTCCCTCTGCTCAAACCTTCTCCAACCTATCTCCTGATTCTGCCTCCTCAACCCTCCTCTCCTCCCTTTCTGCATCCTTTGATTTTCTCTGTCCCCTATCCTCCAGGCCGGCTCGGTCCTCCCCTCCTGCTCCGTGGCTCGACGACTCACTACGAGCTCACAGAACAGGGCTCCGGGCAGCCGAGCGGAAATGGAGGAAAACTCGCCTCCCTGCGGACATGGCATCCTTTCACTCCCTCCTCTCTACATTCTCCTCTTCTGTCTCTGCTGCTAAAGCCACTTTCTACCACTCTAAATTCCAAGCATCTGCCTCTAACCCTAGGAAGCTCTTTGCCACCTTCTCCTCCCTCCTGAATCCTCCTCCCCCCCCCCTCCTCCCTCTCTGCGGATGACTTCGTCAACCATTTTGAAAAGAAGGTTGACGATATCCGATCCTCGTTTGCTAAGTCAAACGACACCGCTGGTCCTGCTCACACTGCCCTACCCTGTGCTTTGACCTCTTTCTCCCCTCTCTCTCCAGATGAAATCTCGCGTCTTGTGACGGCCGGCCGCCCAACAACCTGCCCACTTGACCCTATCCCCTCCTCTCTTCTCCAGACCATTTCCGGAGACCTTCTCCCCTTCCTCACCTCGCTCATCAACTCATCCTTGACCGCTGGCTACGTCCCTTCCGTCTTCAAGAGAGCGAGAGTTGCACCCCTTCTGAAAAAACCTACACTCGATCCCTCCGATGTCAACAACTACAGACCAGTATACCTTCTTTCTTTTCTCTCCAAAACTCTTGAACGTGCCGTCCTTGGCCAGCTGTCCTGCTATCTCTCTCAGAATTACCTTCTTGATCCTAATCAGTCAGGTTTCAAGACTGGGCATTCAACTGAGACTGCTCTTCTCAGTGTCACGGAGGCTCTCCGCACTGCTAAAGCTAACTCTCTCTCCTCTGCTCTCATCCTTCTAGACCTATCTGCTGCCTTTGATACTGTGAACCATCAGATCCTCCTCTCCACCCTCTCCGAGTTGGGCATCTCCGGCGCGGCCCACGCTTGGATTGCGTCCTACCTGACAGGTCGCTCCTACCAGGTGGCGTGGCGAGAATCTGTCTCCGCACCATGCGCTCTCACCACTGGTGTCCCCCAGGGCTCTGTTCTAGGCCCTCTCCTATTCTCGCTATACACCAAGTCACTTGGCTCTGTCATATCCTCACATGGTCTCTCCTATCATTGCTATGCAGACGACACACAATTAATCTTCTCCTTTCCCCCTTCTGATAACCAGGCGGCGAATCGCATCTCTGCATGTCTGTCAGACATATCAGTGTGGATGACGGATCACCAGCTCAAGCTGAACCTCGGCAAGACGGAGCTGCTCTTCCTCCCGGGGAAGGACTGCCCGTTCCATGATCTCGCCATCACGGTTGACAACTCCCTTGTGTCCTCCTCCCAGAGTGCTAAGAACCTTGGCGTGATCCTGGACAACACCCTGTCGTTCTCCACTAACATCAAGGCGGTGACCCGATCCTGTAGGTTCATGCTCTACAACATTCGCAGAGTACGACCCTGCCTCACACAGGAAGCGGCGCAGGTCCTAATCCAGGCACTTGTCATCTCCCGTCTGGATTACTGCAACTCGCTGTTGTAGATAACTCGACAGATTTATCTAGTTTGGCGTGGACTACATCGCATTTAGTTTTGGCTAAATCGAGTTGTTCCTGCAGATGATGATTTTGTTGGAGAGTTTGTGCTCGTTCATCGTCATAAGTATTTGCAATTACTTTTAATTCTTCCGATTTCAAACGCAGTTCCTCGACTAGCAGAATATTTTCATTTCCTGCTTTTGTCAATAGTTGCTCAGTTCTCTCCACCTTTGCGCTCATGTTAGCCATGTCTTGCACGTGCTTCAGCTGTGCACTGTGGTATTGGATCGATGCCAACCTTTGATGGCGATACATAAGTGCTAAAGTGGAGAGAACTGTCACAAAGCCTGTGTTTGATGGTTGATTTTGGAGAGCATTCGCAATTTCGGCTGTGTTTTCGCTAATGTCATAATTAGGGTTGGTATCCCTGCTGAGGTCAGAGATCGATCCTTTTATGGGTTGAGGTTCACTAATTAGCGGAGGAGTGGTGACCACCTCCTTTGGTAGCTTGCACATTATTAGAAACATTTAGAGGAAAAATGTTCCTATTTTTTTTCAATGTTTGGGTTTGGAATTCATTGGAAGCTGCAAAGACAAGTTTAATCTATTCATAGATGTTGACGAACCATCAGTACTGTATCAGTAATGTGGAAGTTGGACGTGAATGAATTTGCAAAAGCAAATTGAATTAATTAATCAATGCCAATGATTAATCCTACCTGGGTAGGCTATCTGGGTATTAAACTTGAATTAACGAGAATTAACGAGAGGTTGCTTCATCCAGGTTAATATGGGAAGTTTAAAAGTGTCTCATTTGATTGCAAGAACATTAAGGTATGTTCAACAATTTAACTTATTAAATTGAATGAGATGATAATCCATACAATCTCCATTGATTGGATATCATAAGTGTAAACAGTAGTTCAAATGTTGGGAACACTCCCCACTATGGTACACTTCTTCCTTGGGCCGAAGCCACATGGGATTCCCGCGGGGGCGGGACTTCTGTCAGTACTGGATTACTGAATGGGTTTTGCAAAAACCAAATTTTACTGATTGATCAATTTTAATGATAAATCAAACCTGTATAGGCTATTTGGGATTTAAACTTTAATTAACCTGAGAGGTTTATTCATCTAGGTTAATGTGGAAAAAGATTACAATGTCTCATTTAGAAAACTCATCAATTTGGATATTATTTAAAAGATCCACTTGAGAATGTAAATCTGGCAATTTCACTTATTAGTTCAATTGAATAAGACATCGATATCCGTCTGGATATCCCGAGTAACGACTTGAGTGTCACCTGACTAATTCTTCTTGAAGGAAAGTACTGGTCACTCTTCAGAGGTCCCTGCTGGCACACGCTGAAATCAAGCGGAAGTACC